>NW_016108022.1:204591-212356 GCF_001604975.1 Cebus imitator
CCCTTTCTCCCCCATGACCCTTTCTCCCTGTGACCCTTTCTCCCCTGTGACCCTTTCTCCCCTGTGACCCTTTCTCCCCCCGTGACCCTTTCTCCCCTGTGACCCTTTCTCCCCTGTGACCCTTTTTCTCCCCCTGTGTTCCAGGTTTCTCAGCAGCCATGGGCAGACATTGCTCACTAGGAATAGCAAGTTCACAAAACCGTGAAACTGTCAAAATTTTCTTTATACTCAGGCTGCAAGGAAGCCCCATGCTAAGTTTGTAGCTCAACTTGTAAATTGCCCATGTGTGTATTTTAACTTTCCAATGAAACTATGTTTCTATTTTTTCCTATTTCTGGACATGATTTTAGTGTATTTTGTTTCCAATTTTGTTACACTGAAAGCATCCTAATAACTGAATCCAATTTTCCTGTAAACTGTGTTGTGCTAATTATTATAACTAAATTGAGCTTTGAACCTATGGTACACCTTTTTATTTCTCCTTGGTTTTCCTTTTTTTTCTAAAAGTCCTATAGGATTTAAATGACAGATTCAAATGATGCTAAAAGTAAAACCTGAGAATAATATTTCAAAATGGCATATTTCAACATGTTTCTGTTTCAAACACAGTAGTTATTTTGTTAGTCATTTTTCTGGACCCTGAGCTCAAGGTCTTTTGGGATCTAGGAAACCCTGTTATTGAAGCCACGCTGTTCTAATGGTATAAGAAGTCACAGAATCCTGAACAACTTTACAATTCGATGGTAATTCCAAGACAATAGTATAGTCGTTTGGTTCCAGCTATACCAATGTTCACGGAAAACAATACTTAGCTCCCTAGAGAGCGCATACTTTTCAAGAGCCTTTTTTCCTTGAGAAGAAACACAGCTTTCTGTGGCAAGTTAGAAATCTCTTTGTCCTTTCCATCCTAGAATACTATTTTTTCTGGTCTCTCAGTGGTGCTCTTTACCTGATAACACCCAGAAACTCAGTTTATTATGTGATGCCAACAAAAGTGTTTGAAAATGATGGAGCAACTAATGAAAATAAACAAACATACAAAAAAAAAAATAGTGACAAAGCCGCCCTGGAACCGATGGAGTCTAGCTGTGTTGTTTCTGACTTCTTGGTGACGCTTGATTCCCCTCTTGTCACTGATGTCTCAGGGCCAGGGCCACCCTTTAATGACTCTCTTGAGAGATTCAGCATTTACAGGTTTAAAAAGACAGCACCTACACGAGAGACTGTAATACGATGTTGTCGTATTATTAATCAAGTTAGTGTTGAGCTTGTTGTAACCGTTTTGACTTTCAAAGTATTTACAGATCAACAGCGGTAGAATTACTTACCCCTCCAGTCTCCACTACGATGTGGGGCAACTTAAATGAAAACGCCCTTTCCTGCTCCCGGTGCACCAGGGGATTTTTCTTCCCCTGAATGAGGGCATCATGGTCTCATTTATTAACAATGCTGATACACATCAAAGCCGCTATTGAATCTGTCTCTCCCCATTTACGTCGCCTTCCTATTTCTACATCCTATATTTCTTGTTTAACGAATTGTTCTTGATGTGACGTCTTCACAATAAGCCCATAAGCACAACTGAAACACAATTTCCTGCTAGCTTCAGTTAAGATACATTAATCCTCTCGATATTTCCCTGGACAATACTATCTCTCCTGTGCAGACCTTATTTCTCTCATTTGACTGAGAAGGAGAAAAATCCTTGAAAATTGGTTTCAAAATTGGTGTGCAGAAAAAGGGCAAAAATTTCTTGGGCACACAATTTTCTTTAAACGCTCACATGTTCATGATGCACCCTCACGTTAAACACTTGTGTGTGAGAAACAGAACGAGAAATCGCTGGACAGCTGAGTGTCCCTGCGCCACCGCCGCCCCTGGCTGCCGCCCGCTGCTCAAGCTCAGAGCTCGAGCTCCGTCCACACTGCTGCCCCTTCCTGTGGCTCCACGTCTGTTCTGTCCAAGCTACATCTCCATAAAAACGTTGAGTGGAGCCTAAGGAATGGGAAGACGCCTGAGCCACTCCTCTTACAGACTTGGGCATCCACGTGGCGTTTCTTCTGCAGACTACTCATCTGATGGGGACCTATGAGAAATGCTCTGGGCAGCTACACTAACTGCCTTTATGTAAAGGTAGGTATGCATGCAGGTATGCTGCTGAGGAGGTGCATGTGTAAGTGCGTATGTCTGTGTGTGGGCAGGTGTGTATGCAGGTGTGGAGGTAGGGATGGATGTAGGTACAGATGCAGGTACACATGTAGGCATCCACCTGTGTTGGTATGCAGGTGCATATGTAGGCGCCTATCTAGGTATGTGTGTAGTGCGTATGTAGGTAAGCGTGTACACAGATAGGTACATATGAAGCTATGTAGGTAGATTTGTAGATGCTCTTGTAGGTAGGTATGCAGGCACCTATACAGGTAGGTATGGATATGGGTACAGATGCAGGTATGCATGTAGGTATGTGCCTATGCTGGCATTCAAGTATATACAGAGGTCCATATGTAAGCATGTAAGTGGATTTGTAGGTGCACTTGTAGGCAGGTGTGCATGTAGGTACCTAGGTAGGTATGTAGCTGGCTATGTAGGTGAACTTGTAGGTAGGTACCTATGTAGGTACATTTGTAGGTATGTAAGTGCATTTGTAGGTAACTATGCATGTGGATACCTATGTAGGTATGTAGTGGATTTGTAGCTGCACCTATAGGTAGGTGTGCATGTAGGTACCTATGTAGGCATATAGGTGGATTTGTAGGTGCACCCCCAGGTAGGTGTGCATTAGATACCTATGTAGGTATGTAGGTCGATTTGTAGGTGCCCTCGTAGGTAGGTGTGTATGTAGGTACCTATGTAGTTATGTAGGTGGATTTGTAGGTACACTCGTAGGTAGGTGTGCATTAGATACCTATGTAGGTATGTGGGTGGATTTGTAGGTGCACCTGCAGGTAGGTGTGCATTAGATACCTATGTAGGTATGTAGGTGAATTTGTAGGTGCACTTGCAGGCAGCCACCTCTGTAGGTATATATGTAGGTTTGTAGGTGGATTTGTAAGTGCACTTGTAGTTGTAGATAGGTACCTAGGTAGGAGGCATGGATATAGGTGTGGATGCAGGTATACATGTAGGCGTGTACCTACATCAGCATGCAGGGGATATGCAGGCACCACACAGCTCCAATGCAGCCTGCATCAAGGACTCACCCCCAGTCTCTGGCCGCTGCCCGCTTGCAGTGGGCGGGGGCAGAGGAGTCCACCATATGTCCCAGGCCCCATCGGCGCAGTTGATGAGTCCCCTGGTCTGATCCGGGAGGCTGAAACGCTAACCCGTCCATTGCTGTCCTGTCACCTGGTCGTGACACATGCCTGGTGGATGGAATAATAACGCTCCATCCACAGCGAAGGCTTAGGCTTTGCAGAATTGTGTGAGGTCAGAAGGAGGCGGCCCTGATCCCTGCGTTCATTCCTCTGTCTCACCCACTTTGCGTGTTTGAAACCAGAAACGATTCTAATTCAGACTTGTGATGTGATTCTAATTGACAAAATGCTGGCCTTGGCTTGGAGTACTCATGTTTCATCCAGTGAGAAATAAAATATATGACTCTCCCTCCCTCTTCTGACTGCATCATTGGATTCCAGCAATTGAATGTTTGTGAAGGCCTGGCAGGGAATTAAAATCTATTTCAGCTGGTGGAAGCTCTGAGGTGCCGTATTGAAGGGAGGAGAGGCACAGTTCCTGGAGGTGCCACATCGGCTACTCATTTATCTTTGAGTTTTGTGGTTGGGCCAACTACCTCAAGCTATATGGTAAACCTCGTTAGAGGAAACAATGAGACTGTGTGTGTGCATGTGTGTGTGTGGATGCCTGTGTGTGTGTTGTTAAGCACATTTCAGAGAAGCTTTCTAGATGGCATCTATTCCAGGTTTATCTGTTTAGGAGATGATAAATAGAATCTTAATTATTGCATCATTCTCTCTAAATTCCAGATCATTAATATATTCTACATGGGTAACTCTAGATGGATAATTAAGTAAATAATCTGGAGAGTCGAACAATATAGACAAAAAGTCTGCACATTTCAGGTTGAGCTATTAAAAACACCAGGGTCTTTAGGGTCTGGCTGAGTCTGGCCGGAGTTCGGCTGATTTGCTGTGGCTGTGTAGTAAGCAGTTAGGGCTGCTCTTACACAAATATGTTCTACTGTGTTTTCCTTGGTCTATGTTTTATTTTTGATGAAAATATGGGTATACAGACATCATTACGGAAGAAAAAGCAGCCGTGCAAAAGTAATGATGGTCATGACAGCCAACCATTGGCATTGGCTCAGAACTGGGGGGACCAGTGCTGGTGGGGACTGACCACAGTAAAGACGGCCATGATGGCCAGCCATCAGCATCGGCTAAGAATTGGGGGGACCAGGGCTGGTGGGGACTGACCACAGTAAAGACGGCCATGATGGCCAGCCATGGGCATCAGCTGAGAATTGGGGGACCAGGGCTGGTGGGGACTGACCAGAGTAAAGACGGCCATGATGGCCAGCCATAGGCATCAGCTCAGAACTGGGGTGACGGCAAGTGGGGGCTGATCAGAGACACCCCAGCTCATTGTTACCACATGGGAAGGCATCCAGGACTGCCAGAAATTCCAGGAGACAGAAATCTAGATTTACCTGTGCGAGTGATCCCCAAATTTAAAATACCAAGAAAGAACATCACTGGAATTTAGATAGATGAAGTACATGTAACTGGTTTAGGTTGGAAGAGAAGAGAAGAGAGAACACATGAATCTCTGTTCTAAGTTACCTCCCACTCAGACCTCTGTGCTCTCAGCACCCATCATGCATCAGAATTATCTGCAAGAACTTTAGAAAGTTGCCAAGCCCTGGGCCCCACCAGAGAGGCTCACCAGCTGTGTGCATGGGTGCCGTGGGTGCCCGCACGCTGGGGAGGCTGGATTTTAGCCCCAAAGGCCTTGGATAGCAAACCTGGAAAATCAAACCAAATCCATCTCTGACTGGGTGAGACTCGGGCGAAGGTTTATCAGGTTAGCCAGTGATTCTCATGCAACACAAGGGTTGGGAACCCCAGTAACATTTAAATTACTTGAGCTCTTTGGTTGCAATTTATTTAAAACAAGCAAAAACAAAAAACCAAACATTCTCCACACATACACTTGCACTTCTCATAAATATGATTTGACAAGATAAGCCCTTGCTGGTCTGGGAGCTGGACTTCCTCATAGTTCTCCAGGGGAAGGACAGGAAGTGCCCGCTGCTGAGTGGAGACACTGGGCTCACCCATGCCCTGTCGTGCCCTGATCCTGGCCCTGGGCCCTGGGCAAACCCGTAACCTCACACTTCATTTTGGGCCACGGGTCAGGTGAGGACAAGGTCCTGGAACACCACTTGGGACATCTGACTTATTCCTAAAGCGTAGTGGAAATCAAGCAGGAAAAAAAGAATACATATGTTCTGCATGTTTCCCTAAACATGGTTTAGGGAAAAGTTTTAGGTATTACAAAATGTGCAAAAAGAGGTTTGTTTTGCAATTTATGTTTTCAGGCCCGTGTGAACTACATACAGATTGACAGCTCTGAAGAACCGAGAGTGGTGCAAAAACCAAAGCATCGTGGTAGCTCCTCACCCGCTGAGACTTAAAACAGGTGCCCGGGTGTGAGAAGAGCTTGGCATGATTCCAGAGCGCAGGAGGAAAAAAGAAAAAAAAAACAGATAGAAGGGAATTCATTGAGTTTACAGAAGTCTTTCCATTGTATTAATTTCAAAATTAATATACCAGCTTTTAATTTTTCAAAATTGTGGAAATTCCCAGAGAAGGTCATATATCTGTTTCTTGGTTTGCTTTGTGAAAGCATTCAATGTAAACAATTCTATTACTTTTTATATATTAAAATTTCTTAGACATCTGACTATTTCATAATGTATAAGCTAGTGTAGACTTTTGAGTCAAGCATTTTCTTTGAAAAGATACAGAAATTATCTCAGATTTGGTTAAAAAAGGACGTCCACGCATCCTACCGTTGGCACTGCCTTTTTAAGTATACTCAACAACGGCCCACAGCAAAGTGAACATGGAAATGTTTGCTCAAGCCTCATGAGCAGGTCTGAGTGGCTGGTGACCTGTGTCTGGCTGCTGGTGTGATGTATTACAGTGCCTACACTTTGCTGCAGGCAGAAATCTTAATTAAGGCCTTTCCTAAAGAGTGACCTTCAGGGAGGGCGTCACTGGATTGGCGTTAAAAACAGACAAGTGGCCGAGTGGTCCCGGTGGGACGCTGGAGCCCTGGAACAGCCTCTCCCACCAAAGAATGGCTGTGCTGGGGATGGCCGGGCTGCAGCATCACTGATCAGTGATCAATGAGCCCTGCGCCCCACAAAAGATCCGAACACTGGGGAGATGTGAAAGGGAGGACTTTTCTTTTTAGCGAATGCACGTTCACTCCTCACGCTGGAATACTGTCACCTCCCGCACGCATGTCTTCTCTGTGAATTCTGGGCCTGCGCGGGTCTGTGAAGAGCCATGCTCCCTAGCAGCACACGTGTGTCTGTGTTTCCTTGCCGGAAAACACTCCCATATCTGCGGTCCTTGACGATACTGTCTGACAGGGCCTGGATTTAGAAGGAGGTCGTTCCTTCCTGGTCAGCAAATTGGGATGAGACAGGAACACATTCTCATCTGGTCAGGGAGGCCTTACCGTACAGTGTTTGCCCTCCTTTCTGAGAGAAATTGGAAGGCATCCTCCGCTAAGGTGAAGATGGATTGTGCCGCTTCAGGGGGCACAGGTTTCTGGCCAGGTGCCAGGAGGCGCCACTGCACACTTTGGATCAGTGAGGCTTGAGCTGCCAGAGTTCTCGGGGCTGTGTGAAGGGTTGCAGCCAAGTGCCTCTCAACTTGCCCATTTCTTGGCCACAGTTACTCCCTGATATTTTAACTGTAAGACATTGATCGGCTTCTCATGCACTCATGGAGGCCCCGGGTGCATCTGACCGCTTTTGGGAAGGTATGATCACATGTCCCTGGGAGCTTGTGCACTCAGGGCAGTGGATCTACCCCGGTCCACCGGCCACATTTCTCAGAATCCTCTGATCTAACAGGAATAAATACCTTCACAACCGTGACCTAATGTGCTTGCCCATTGGTAGCGGATCCACAAGCTTCGAGTTTTCTGTTTGCATTAGCAGAAGAAAAACAACAATATCAATCTCAGAGTTTTTTAAACCATGAGGGAAACTGTAAAGATGGAAAATGCTTTTGAGCAACCATTGTCAGCAAAAGACACCACACTTATTTCCACCTGCCTGGTCGCTAGGTAAGACGAACTCACACCAGCACTCTCCGCAGCCTGGAATAAGAATGTGTAAGGAAGAAGACTCCAACACAATTGTATGCAAGAAACGCTGGATGAGTTTGGCGTATTAGGATAAAACACACTTTCTCTCGGTGTCTGTCCTGGGTGAAACCTCTGGTGAGCTGAATGAGAGGGAGATAAAACGCTGTGGGACATTTAAATTAAAAAGTCTGCACACCACATGCTGTCACATCACGAGGGCCTGTCGGTGCAAGCCGCTGCTACAGGTGCCTGGACAACCTCGCCGCGTTGTCCGCGCACCCGGACGACCTCGCCCCTGTTGTCCGCGCACCCGGACGACCTCGCCGTGTTGTCCGCGCACCCGGACGACCTCGCCCCTGTTGTCCGCGCACCCGGACGACCTCGCCCCTGTTGTCCGCGCACCCGGACGACCTCGCCCCTG
>NW_016108022.1:212411-220474 GCF_001604975.1 Cebus imitator
CCCCTGTTGTCCGCGCACCCGGACGACCTCGCCCCTGTTGTCCGCGCACCCGGACGACCTCGCCCCTGTTGTCCGCGCACCCGGACGACCTCGCCGCGTTGTCCGCGCACCCGGACGACCTCGCCGTGTTGTCCGCGCACCCGGACGACCTCGCCCCTGTTGTCCGTGCACCTGGATGACCTCGCCGTGTTGTCCGTGCACCTGGACGACCTTGCCCCTGTTGTCCGTGCACCTGTCCGTGCCTGGTGACAACCAGGCACAGTCACACTTGCAGCTGACTGACAGTCCCACGATAAACAGGAACGCAGAGTAGCTGTCAGGTAAGTGAGCCCGTGCAAGGTGCTGTCATCAGAGAATACACAAAGAACCAGGAGTTCCTAGGAGGAGAAGCAGCACTAGTGAAGGCCTGGGAGGAGGAGCAAGCCTAACACCAGCCCCGTGAGTGGAAGGCTTCACCCAGGACATGCCTTGGGAACCTGCCCTGGAGGAAGAACAGGACTCCATCACTCAGAAAGGCAATAATGGGACAGTAATAGCAGGGAATAGTACACCATAAATTATATGGAAATCATAATTAAGAGTGGTATGTTAAATGACAGAATAATCTTACGTCTGTAAGCACCTGTTAGCAAGGTACGTTCAAATGACCTCTGAAAAAATCCTCTGAGGTCCCTTTTCCTGCTGTTTTTAACTTTAATTTTAATTTAATTTAATTTTTCTGAGACAGAGTCATGCTCTGTGGTCCAGGCTGGAGGGCAGTGGCACAGTCTTGGCTCACTGCAACCTCTGACTCCCGGGTTCAAATGATTCTCCTGCCTCAGCCTCCCGAGTAGCTGGGATTACAGGTATGCACCACCTAGCCAGCTAACTTTTATATTTTTAGTAAAGATGGGTTTCTCCATGTTGTCCAGGCTGGTCTCAAACTCCCAACCTCAAGTGATCTGCCCTCTTTAGCCTCCCAAAGTGCTGGGCATACAGGTCTGAGCCAGTGTGCCCAGCCTGCTATTTTTTTTTTAATTGTATTTTAGGTTTTGGGGTACATGTGAAGAACATGCAAGATTGTTGCATAGGTACACACAATGCTCATCATCACTGGTCATTAGAGAAATGCTATTGTTTTTTAAATAAGGGATCAAATGGCTCACCCAAGGCAATATACACATCAAAGTAAGAATCAGAGCTGAACTTGGTTCTCTGTTTCCAACCTCAATACCCCTGTTATCTCCTGAACTACACACATCGGCAGATAGGATGCAACATTTAAACACTACAGGTTTGCAATGCTGAGGGAACAGGAGCTTGAAGTTCACATTATGGTAGAGTACTTAATATTTATTAGGAACAATCTAAAAGTAACTGGTCAGAGGAATTGCCTCCTGTAGTCCTCACAATGGTATAATATCTATCATCTGTCTATCTATCTGTCTGTCTGTCTGTCTGTCTGTCCATCTATCTATCTGTCGATCTATCTATCTATCTATCTATCTATCTAGCTAGCTAGCTATTATTTAAGAGACAGGCTCTTGCTCTGTGGCCTAGGTTGAAATTCAGTGGCATGATCACGGCTCACCGCAGCCTCGACCAGGTTCAGGCGATCCTCGCACCTCAGCCTCCCGAGTTGCTGGGATTACAGGCTTGAGCCACCACACCCAGCTATTTGTTTTTATTTTTTGTAGAGACAGGGTTGCAGCATGTTGCCCAGGCTGGTCTGGAACTCCTGGGCTCAAGCGGTCCTCCCATCTCGGCCTCCCAACGTGCTGGGATTACAGGCGTGAGCCACGGTGCCTGGCCTATTATTTTTTTTTTTTAGGAACCCTTTTGGATCCTTTTATTTAACCAGAGTTTTACAATCTTACTGACGCCCAGTATTTATGTGCCTACAGAATGTCCTCACTGCCCTTGAATTGTTAAGGAGATCCTGATAACGACTCAAAAAGGCCCATTCTCTGGTTCAGCGTTTTGTCAGCTCCATAGTCATCCTGCCTGACAATTAGCAGGGCCAGTTCATACGGAGTCCCAAACCGAGGCACACCGTTTTTGTGGAAGGTAAAAATGGCATAAACGAAGTCAGATTTAATGAGCCCCGCAGTGTGGAGAAGTCCCTGACCCTAGACTTGGCCCTGAGCCTGGCATAACCTATGTTTCTTTAACTTTGTGTGTACACGTACAGCCCCTCAACAAGGCAAGGAGCTTGTTTGTAGCAACGTTTCGGAAAAAAAGAAAAAGAAATCGCAATGGAAAGACCTTTCTGTCTCCGCTGTTCATAGCTGAGTGACTTGCCTCTTTGAGCTGCAGTTTCTCGTGTAAAAAGTAGATAAATTTCCCTTGCTTGTCTAACTGGATTGTTGTAAAAATCAAAGAAGATCAGACAGCAGAAAGCTACTTCTAATTTATAAATTGCTACAAAATGAGAGTTACTGTTATGCATCTCTCTTGGCCTTTAATAGTTGCTGATAAGATCATACGTGATATAAGCATCATTCATTTGTCTTCTTCACCGAGTCTCTGCTTTTAGATTTAGGGAACTGGGTCGTGGGTAACACAGGAAAGGGTACAGTTGCAGAAGACAGAGTGAGCCATCAGTAATAAGTGAACAGTAAGCCCCACACAGAGAAGTAAAACCAAGTAATGGGATGAGAATGAGAATGACTTGCTGGGAGGGGCTTCAGAGATAGCGGTGGTTATGGGTTCAGTGGTATCCCACCCTGAAAATACAAGTTGATGGCCTAACCCACAGGGCCTCGGGATGTGAGTTTGTTTGGATGTTGGGTCCTCGCTGGTTAAGATGAGGCCCTGCTACGGCAGAGTGGGCCCATGATCCATATGGTTGGTGTCCTTATCAGAGAGCATCATGAAGGGCCACAGAAGAGCACCACATGACGCTAAGGGAGAGAGTGGAGGGCAGGAGTGTCTCCCCTGGAGCCTTCAGGGGGGTGCAGCCCTGCTGACACCTTGATTCTGGACTTCTGGCTTCCAGAATGATAACAGGATGAATTCTAGTTGTTTCAAGCCCTCAGGTTTGCAGGACTTGTGCTGGCAGCCCTAGAAGACGAGGGGGTGGTCCAAGAGCACCCGTGCACAGGTGCAGCGTGTCTCCTGGGACTACCCCACGGATGGAGGCAGGGATGCAAGTCAGGGGGTGGCCCGGGTGCTGGGGGCCCGGCCCTCTGTGCTGCACGTCAGAAGGCAGGCAAGACAGCTAAAGGGGAGCAGGTAGGGAAGGAGGTGGGGGAGAGCAGGGCCTTGGAGGCTGAGGTGATGTGCTTGGACTTCATGCCAAGTGCCATGAGAAGCCCCGGAGACCTTGAAACACAGGCTGCTACTGACACGGAGCTCAGGCCTCGATGGGAGTGCCTCATCCCCGTGCACTTGCCGAGCGGGGCCACGCGAAATGCTCCCAAGACGGACTGTGACTTCAAAACCCTAAAGGGACAGGTAGCAGCACATTTTAAAGTCTGTGACATGACATTTTCTGTTGCTATTCAATAGTTGTAAAAATGCTTCATCAGAACTTTGAAACCACGGAATGGTCACCACCTAATGAACACTTTGATTAAGTGAGTAACATTGGCTCCAGACTCAGAAATCAAATCGGGATTCCAACTTCTGGCAACACAGTATCTATCACAGTATTTATTTCTGCTATTGGATAATAGAAGCGTTTATGGTATTGACAAAGTACTAGGTGGTGCAGGTTACAGAAACATTTAAATTCCTAATTTTTAAGTGTGAATTCACAGCCAGTAGCTTTGTTCCATCTTTTTACTTGTTTCTTTGGGTTTATTTTTGTATTAAGTAGACATGGTCTAGTTTTAGACCTTGTTAGATTCAGGTCACAATAATGAATACATAAAGATTCAGAGGACAAAATGATGGCAAAATGGTCTGTTCCTCTGTGAACTGCAAAGAGCGAACTAAGGAATCAGAGGGTACAAGTTCACGCTTGATTCATGGTCCTCTTGCTCGTCTCGCTAAGCCTATTTCCTCAATTCATTAATTCTTCCCTGAATTTACCAAGGGTTTGTTTGTCGTTCAGCGCTGAGAGTTCCGTACTGTAAGACTGGTGTGAACCTATCTTTAATCTGCAAAGGAGACACGGAATCCAAGTATTCTTACTCTAGGCATGGTATAATATGGCATTCTTATGCAAAGCATAGTACCTGCTTTACAAGAGACAAGAATGACCCATTTCCACGGCTTCTTACCCAGGACACCAATTTTAGGTATTCAGTAGAAAAGTTAGCAAAACCACAAATAGGAATAAATGTTAAGTATATTTTCTTCCATTTTTTAAATCCTATACATAGACTTTAAAATCCTGAAGGAATGAGCCCACAGACAATGTCCTTGTCTCCTTCTGAAAAGCAGCTGTGGGTCTGAGGTCATTCAGCTACTTTCGATTGAATAGTGTCCTGTATGGATTTCTGCTTTTTATTTACGTTGAAATACGTAAATATTTGCATAGATGGTAAATGGAAATGCTGTGCTTCTGGTGAACGTCTGCTGCTTACTAAAGTCGCAATAATACCACCACCAGCTATGAATGCTGAGCAAAAACGACCCTTTGTTCTAATTTTTCAAACCTGTGGACTACAACAGCCCTCTTGGGGACAATAGCCTGCACAATAGATTAAAAGCCTGTTAAATGTTATTTTCAGCTTGGCAGAACACCAACTGCTGAGTGCCCTTTAGCTACACTTTGTTTTGAAGTATGGCAAACTTACTATATCCAGGTGACAACAGTAACGTGTCATTTTAGAGTGATGAAATAATTGTACAAACAGATGGAATTCGGCTTACTGTCTGATTCCTAAATACAAAGTTCAGGCTCAGCCAAAGGGATGAGTTGTGGGGGGGGGGGTTGACCTCCCAAATGCCTACCATGTGCCCCAAACCTCCCTCAACAAATAATCTAGTAGAACTATACCTGGCGGACTCGTGCAGCATCAAGATAAACCATCTCCCATTCTCCAAGCTACAGTCTGTCCTAGTTTGAAAATCTGGAATTATTTCTTGCTAAAAATATAAAAGATTTAAAGATTTTCTGGGTTTTCTCCTTTTTTCTACTTTAAATTCTCAACCAAAACAGAGACATAATTCATGTATATGTTTTAGTAGGACGTATTGGATTACCCCCTAATTTTAAATAGTTTCATTCTGGTTAAAATAATTTTTAGATCACAGTTTACATGATTTGGCTGATTTGAAAATTGCTTTTTATCACTATTAGTAGAAATTGGTGATCTGAACTCCTTTAAGTCTGCTACAGAATCAACCTTGCAAGAATACTTCTTCCATTAAAGCACATGGCTTTAAAATAATTACCAATAAAAAGTAACCAGTGAGAAGATTCATGCTGGAGGAAACATTCAAGTTGTGTATCAAATATATGCAATGTATATCAAGTAGTTCACTTTTACATTTATTTACAGAACTCCTCAGAGGATTTTTACTGTGCTACATACAAAAGGAGAGCTCATAGTTTCTGAATTTAATAAAAATTATCATAGAGGTTATTTTGCCGAATGAAAATAAATCCAATACAACACTACTGTGCAATGGGTTTAAACATTTATACCCAGGTTGATGAATAGAATTCCAGCCCAATGCTACATTTTGGCAGAACATAGTCTTAGAAAGGATTTGGAGCAGGCTTCAGTCTTTACGATGTGTAAGCTTTTGATGAGCTTTAGAAATGTTCCATGCCATTAGTTAGAATAAGATGAAAAGTATAAACTTTTATCATGGTTGTCATTATTAACGTGATTGTCATCATACTTATGAATATTATCGTCACCATCGTCGCCATCATCACACTGTTATCATCATCGTTATCAACATCCTCACCATCATCATCACTGTCGTCATCACCATTCTCACTGCCATCATCATCACTGTCATCATCACCACCATCATCATCACTATCACCACCATCATCATCATCACTGTCATCATCACCATCATCATCACTGTCGTCATCACCATTCTCACTGCCATCATCATCACTGTCATCGTCACCACCATCATCATCACTGTCGTCATCACCACCATCATCATCACTATCACCACCATCATCATCATCACTGTCATCATCACCACCATCATCATCATCACTGTCATCGTCACCACCATCATCATCACTATCACCACCATCACTGCCATGATCATTGCTGTAGTCATCATCACTGTCATATCAACACCATCATCTTCATCATCACCATCACTACTGTAATTGTCATCAGCATCATCATCATTGCATCATCATGATCATTATTATCATCATCATCATGGCCATCATCATCCCCATCATCATAGTCATCACCATAACTAGTATCAACATAATCACTATCATCATTGTCATCGCCATCATCTTCATCATCATCATAGTCACCATCATCACCAGCATCATGTCATCATCACCATTATCACCATGACGTCATATCATGATCATTATCATCGTCATCATCATGGCCATCATCATCCCCATCATCATAGTCATCACCATAACTTGTATCAACATAATCACTATCATCATTGTCATCGCCATCATCATCTTTACCATCATCACCACCATCATCATGACCAACATTATCATGAACACCATCTTCATCATCATTTAGTATCAACATCATCACCACCATCATCATTGTCATCATCCCCATTATCACCATGACCATCACCATTGCTATCATCACCATCATAGTTTTCATAACCATCATTAGTATCAACATTGATACTAGTTAATTATTAACATCATATCATCATTATTGCCATCATCATAGTAATCATAATCTTCATTATCAACATAATTATCATCACCATGATCATCATCGTCGTATCAACATCATCATTAGTATCAACACCACCACCATCATCATTGTCATCTTCATGATCACCATGATCACCATGACCATCATCATTGCTATCGTCACCATGTTATCATAACCATCATTAGTATCAACATTGATATTAATCATTATCATCATTGTCATCACCACCATTGTCATCATCATCATAATCACCTTCATTATCAACATAATTATCACCACCATCATCATCATCACCATAATTAGTGTCAATATCATCAGCGTCATCACCATCATCATCATCACTACCGCCATCGTCATCGTGTAACCTAACTTTCCTCATATGGAGAGCAATGCACACTGGGTTATGAACAGCGGCGAAATCCCTGTGTACTTTGCCTTGTTAGGCTGTGGCACTATGATAACTATATGGTGATGAAAGCAATGATGATGGTCATGGTGATACGTTGTATACATTACTTAATCGTCATGAGCTTTGTTTTCTCCCTGCAAAATGAGGATGTTAATAAGGATATTGTGTGACATTCACAACAACTTCTTAGTCAAGTGTATTATCATTATCCCATGTCATTGATGTGACAACTTAGGCTTATAGAACTTTGTAAGTTAATTGAGGGGATCCCACGTACATTCCTGAGATACCTGTAGAAGTAACCACTTTAAAGTATAAATTCCATAGGATTTGAAGGGGAATGGAGTTTAATGTTGGCTGATGAGGTGGAGATGGCTTCCTGGAGGGCATGGAAGTTGAGGCATGAAAGAGAATGTGTCTGGATAGAATGGGAGAGGATAACTCAATTTAGAGATAGAGAAAATGAACATTTCCAGGTTGGCAAAAATAAAAAATCTCATTAAATCAAATTGTTTGTGTGTATGTGGAAAAACAGAAGCTCTCAGTCAGTGCTTGTGGTGGTAAAAGTCAGTAGATCTGTTAGAAAACTCTGGGCAGGGTGTGGTGGCTCACTCCTGTAATTCCAGCACTTTGGGAGGCTGAGGCAAGTGGATTACCTGAGGTCAGGAGTTCGAGACCAGCCTGGCCAACATGGTGAAACCCATCTTTACTAAATATACACAAAAATTGGCTGGGTGTGGTGGGAGGCCCCTGTAATGGCAGCTACCTGGGAGGCTGAAGCTGGAGACTCACTTGAACCTGGGAGGCAGAGGTTGTAGTGAGTCAAGACTGTACCATTGTACTGTAGCCTGGGCAACAAGAGTGAAACTGTCTCAAAAAAAAAA
>NW_016108022.1:220494-226270 GCF_001604975.1 Cebus imitator
AAAAAAAAAAAAGAAAAGTAAACTGGAGTGATCTATGTGTGAAAATACACATGGCCTATGACAAGATAATCTCACTCACACATTTATAAACAAGAGATACTCCCAGGATACAAAAAATATGTATTGTTTATAAAAACAAAAAGTGGAATTCATCCATCTATGTTAGAATGAATAAATGTTCAAAATTTTAATGTGTTCAAAACATTCAAATTCCACTCAAGTAGAACATGACACATGCAATAACATGGATAAATTTCACTAAAACAATGTTGAATGAAAGAAGTAAAACACAATAAGTTATGTACATATGCTTTTGTATAAATTTCAGAAACGATCCAAATCAAAATATGTTGTTTAGAAATACATCGGACTTATCATTCCCTCATCATTCATTCGTTATTCACTCATCACTTATTAATTACTCACCTGTTACTCACTCATCATTCATCCTTCACTCATTACTCACTCATCACTCAACACTCATTCATCATTCACTCATCACTCACTCATCAATTACTAACCACTCACTCATTACCCAACCCTCATTTATTACTCATCATTTACTCATTACTCACTCATCACTGAACACTGATTCATTACTCATCACTCACTCATCATTAATTCATTCACTCGTTACTCACCTGTTACTCACTCATCATCATTCACTCACTCCTCAATACTCACTCGTCACTCAAAATTCATTCATCACTCATCACTCACTCATTACTCATTCATTACTCATCGTTCATCATTCACTTATCACTAATCACTCACTCATTACTCATCACTTGCTTATCATTAATTGTTCAGTCATTACTCACTCATTACCCATCATTCTTCACTCAACACTCTATTCCTTATTACTCACCAATCACTCACTCATTACTCACTCATCATTCTTCTCTCATTACTCACATTCACTCATCACTCACTCATTACTCATCATTAATTGTTCAGTCATTACTCACTCATTACTCATCACTCACTAATCACTCACTCATTACTCACTGATGTATTAGCCATTACTCATCTATCACTCACTCAACACTCTACTACTTATTACACACTAATCACTCACTCATTACTCACTCATCATTCAGACATCAGACACTCATCACTCACCTATCACTTATTCAAACTCATTCATCATTCACTCATGTCTCGCTCATGACTCATCACTCACTCATCATTTATCACCCACCACTCACCACTCACTCATTATCACTCGATACTCACCCACTACCCAGCATTCACTCATTATTCACTCATTACTCACCCAAACTCATAATTCAGCATTCACTCATTATTCGCTCATTACTCACTCAAACTCATTCATCACTCACTCATGTCTCACGCATGACTCATCACTAACTCATCATTCATCACCCACCACTCGCTCATTATCACTCAACACTCACCCACTACCCAGCATTCACTCATTACTCATAATTCATTCATCGCTCATACTTATCACTCATTACTCATCACTCACGTATTATTACCCACTCATTACTCACTCATCATCCTCATTCCCTTGTTACTCACACGTCACTCACTCATCACTCAATACTCATTACTCATCACTCACTCATAATTCATTCGTCATTCATACTCATCACTCATTACTCACTCATCATTCACTTATTACTCGTTACCCACTCATTACTCATCATCATTCCCTTGTTACTCACACATCATGCACTCATCACTCAATACTCACTCATTACTCATCACTCACTCATAATTCATTCGTCATTCATACTCATCACTCATTACTCACTCATCATTCACTTATTACTCGTTACCCACTCATTACTCATCATCATTCCCTTGTTACTCACACATCATGCACTCATCACTCAATACTCACTCATTACTCATCACTCACTCATAATTCATTCGTCATTCATACTCATCACTCATTACTCACTCATCATTCACTTATTACTCGTTACCCACTCATTACTCATCATCATTCCCTTGTTACTCACACATCATGCACTCATCACTCAATACTCACTCATTACTCATCACTCACTCATAATTCATTCGTCATTCATACTCATCACTCATTACTCACTCATCATTCACTTATTACTCGTTACCCACTCATTACTCATCATCATTCCCTTGTTACTCACACATCACTCACTCATCACTCAATACTCACTCATTACTCATCACTCACTCATTACTCCCTCATAATTCATTCATCATTCATACTCATCACTCATTACTCATCATCATTCCCTTGTTACTCACACATCACTCAACACTCCTTCATTACTCATCACTCGCTCAACACACACTCACCAATATAGGTACCTCTCTGACTACATGAATAAATGATTTTGAGATCGTTTAAAAGAGGAGTAAAATAGGTGCACAGCAAAAACATCTAATCTCGTCCAGCTGTTACAGGTGGGCTGCATATTTACAGAGGAGCTTCCTAGCTGCCAATGCAAAGAAATTATTCTGACCTTTGCAAGATTCACAATAATCATGGGATAAAAACAAACCACCTGTTCTGGAAAAGCACTGTTGTGCTGTCTCTGAAACCTAGAGACATATTCTCTAGTGCACCTTTTTAAAGAAGTGATGGTGGTGTGTTTGGGCAGCTTCAACATTCCTGCAGTAAAGGGTGCGTTTAGCTTGTGAGCTGTGTAGGGAAATAGTTTTTAGTCTCCTGGAATTAGACACAGAATTTGGTGTGCATGTATGCATGCTTTTTCTAGAGTTAACTGTCCAGCGCTTTCTCCAGGTTCTCAAAGGCAGCCTTCTCCTCAATGTGCCCCACAGCCCAGTAGCATCAGAAGCACTCGAGGAGCGTGGTAAAATGCAGAGTCCTGGGCCCCACCTGAATCAGAGTCACTGGGGGTGGAGCCCAGGAATCTGTGTTAGAATGTCACTTTCTCTCTCTCACCTCCCGGCATGTACACAAACCAATTCATGTGTCTATTACCATTATATTTAAATTAAAAATGAAAAAAAGCAAAAATCAGTTTAGCAGAAAGCAATTCCAGAGAGGCCCAGTCAAGACAGCTCAAATACATTGCTCACCAGTAGCCTGTTTTGATCCAAGGGTAAAATGTAAACCAGCCGGGGAAATTTATGGACTTCATGTCCTTCAGCCAATCTGCCATATATATCATTTCTCCCCACTGGGCATTTCAGGAGGATTAGAAAACAGAATGCTTTTTTCTTCACTGACAAGAACCTGGAGGGCAGAAATTCAGTGTCTCAACTAAGGACAAAACCATTTGATTCGCTAATCAACTGGGCAGAGGACAGGATTAAGGCTTTATTCTCTTCTTTGTAAGAACTCTGCCTCACTGAAGGGTCACTCCTGCACCCGGTGCCAAAGTAGGTCAAAGTAGGTAATACCCGTGGGAATAGCCTGGTGAGATCTGAAATGAAAACTGCAGTCATGAGGAAACTTCCAGAACACTGAGGCTGATCACTGACTGACCACCAGGTAAACTGGCAAGGAAGGATGCCACATGGTGCCCACCTGGGTCCATCAAGAACTGACCCAATAGCCGTTGTTTCCACAGAGAAAGAAGGCTTCCCGTTTGCCCGCCTCAGTGGGGGGCCGGCCCCTCCTGCACCTGCTGCCCTGGCAGGGCGTCTGTGATGTGGCATCTCCCACAGCTGTCCAGCCAGTCATGCTAAAGACTCTTCACTTCCTGGAGTGTTTCTAATTTTAAATTTCGTACACCCACCCCAGGAAAGAAGGCTTCGTTTTGTACTCTGGAGAAGTGTATGAATGTGTGCACACAGGCAAGCCACACACCCATGGTCTCTCAAGAGCAATAAATGGTGCTTTTGCAAACCACAGGCCTCCTTCAAATCCTGAGATTCCTGGCAAGGTTTTGTGTCGCCCCTCCAATGCTTGAATCAGTGACACAGCATCCCATGCTAGAAGCAAGTCTACTAAATTTGTATTTGAAGAGGAGTTAAGCTGCTATTAAGAACCGGCCACCCGCTCGCAGGGGCCTCGGTCTTGCCTCCGTCGGGGCCTCTGGCCTGTGGGTGGAGTCTGAGCGGTGTCACTGAGTACATGAGCTGGGCCTCAGGGTGGAGTCCAGGTTGCGTAGTTTCAAGCAACCGTTTTCTCACCTGTGTTACTTTAACCTTTATTTTCTCACAACACTTAGAAAAAGAAACGGGATCATGTGGTCTGGTTATTGCATTAAAAATCTTTAAGCATGCAAGGAAGAATGATTTTTCAATAAATTTTGGTAAGATGCCCGCATTTCGGAGGGATCTCTGTAATAGCATGAGCATATGGTGCCATTTCTTTTCTGTCATCGTTTTATGCATTTCCTTATTTTTTGTGGCAATCTAGCATATTATCTTAATTATGTTTTAAATAACTTTTGGAGAAAGCATTAAGGAATAGAAATGAGATTAATCCTAAACACATGTATCGTGTGCACATTCAAGGAAAACTCTAAAAGAACACAGCAGCTGTCTCCACTATTTAGAGCTTGAGTCATTAAATTATTTTCCCCAAGATAACACATAAACATTTAATTTTTAGGAAGAAAATCATGCATTATGTAATATCAGGCTTTCATGAGAAAGGTTTTCTTTCTTTCTTTTTTTTTTTTTTTTTTGAGACAGGGTCTCACTCTGTAGCCCAGGCTGGAGTGCAGCTCACTGCACCTTCTGCCTCCCAGGCTCAGGCATCTGCCTCCCAGGCTCAGGCATCTGCCGCCCAGGCTCAGGCAATCCTCCTAGCTCCACTTCCTGAGTAGCTGGGACAACAGGCACATGCCACCATGTCTGGCTAATTTTTTTGTTTTGTTTTTTTGTTTGTTTGTAGAGACAGGGTTTTGCCACGTTGCCCAGGCTGGTCTCAAACTCCTGGACTCCAGAGACCTCCCTGCGCTCTTGAAGGCCTTGGTAAGTCACAGGGAAGCACAGAAGCAGATGATTCCCTTCCAGTCCCACTTCCAGCACCTGTGAGCCCTTCACATTCGTTGTATCACTTCCTTTATACAGCACAATTTAGATCTCGGTCGGCAAGCATTTTCCGTAAAGGGCTGTGATACAGTTCAGATCTGTGTTCCCATCTCATGTTGAACTGTAATCCCCAGTGTGGAGGTGGGGCCTGGGCAGAGGTGACTGGATCATGGAGGTGGATTTCTCATGAACGGTTTGATATCATCCTCTTGGTGCTGACCTCGTGATAGTGAGTTCTCATGAGATCTGGTCTCTAAAAGTGTAGCCCTGCCCCCACCCCTTGCTCCTGCTCTGCCGTGTGACATGCCTGCTGTCCCTTCACCTTCTGCCATGATTGGAAGCTTCCTGAGGCCTCCCCAGAAGCCAAGCAGACGCCAGCATCATGCTTCTTGTACAGCCTGCAGGATGGTGAGCCAGTTAAGCCTCTTTTCTTTATACATGGCCGAGTCTCAGGTATTTCTTTATAGCAATGCAAGAATGGCCTAATACACACCAGAGAGTAGGAGTTTTTGACTCTGTCCCAACTCTCCACTCTGCCAGTGTTTCATGAAACAGGTACAAATGGCACACAGGTGGCCATGTTCAGTGAACTTGGATTCTATTGCATGAATCGGTTCCTTCCCTTCCATGCTGAGGTCCTGGATCTGAGGCTCCACCCCCTTTAAATTCCTCGACATGGAGCCCACTGCGTCCAGAGCGGCCCTCACACTGCGAGCGGGTGTGCTCTGTCCCAGGCAACACCTGCACACACCGTTTTCTCCCATGAAGAAGCCAATCCATTTGATTCTCCAAAACTCAGCCCAGGCCT
>NW_016108022.1:226290-264308 GCF_001604975.1 Cebus imitator
TTTTGTAGCAACAAATAACTTAGATGCCAATTCTCCTTTCCAGGGAAGTTTTATGGTTGAGTTAGCTGAGTCTCAGGGAGGCGAAATGATTTCCCTAGGCATTGTCTGACTCACATCCACACACACCTTCCCTCAGAAAAGACTTGTTCTGCCTGAATTGAAACCCCAGCATGCCCAGCCCTGAGCCTTTGCCCTCACCATGCCCCGGCTGGGCACGGCAGCCACTCCTCACACCCGTGGTTCTGCCATTCCTGGCCCCGCCTTCTGTTCTCCAGACATCTTGAATTAGGAGGACTCCAAACCAGAAGCTACATCGAGTTTTATCTCTCTCTCTCTCTCTGTGTGTGTGTGTGTGTGTGTGTGTGAGAGAGAGAGAGACAGAGAGAGAGAGAGAGAGAGAGAGAGAGAGAGAGAGAGAGAGATCTTACAGAAAAGGTAATAAATAATCTTTCAACTTATCCTTTTCCTCGACTTTTTCCATTCTTGGAATCGGAATCAGAGCACATGTTAATAATCACCTAATCGTTTTTGGTGTTTCTCTTAAAATCTCATAATCTATTATCTGGTTATTATTTTATCTGATAATCTATTACCAGATTTTTAAGAGAAACAGCGCACATGACCGTGTCTTTGCGGAGATGACGTGCACCTCACCTACTGGATGTGTCTAGTCTCTGTCATGAGGATCCTTTGGAATGGTTTTCAGGTAGAAATGAATACTGTTGTATTGGTCAGGAAGAAATTTAACACCATGTGAATTTCTTTATGAAAGTTTCAGTTTGGTCAAATGGCTCATTACAACTTCTCCTGCAGCCCTTCTGAAATAGAGAAATGCTGCCCATGAGATTTATTATTTCTGGGGGGAAATGCTAGAATGCCTGATGGAAGTTTCCAGATGATCAAAGCGTCAGGTCTAGCAGGAAGCCTACAGGTTGTTCAGTTCCCCCACTACAGTATTTGGTGTTTGAGGCTCACTTTCCAAAACACCAGACACCTGTAGAACTCTGCAGGACGTTGCTTTATGCTCTTCCGTCAGTTTTGGCAACTGTCTAGGCATGCCTTTCTAGAAAGAAGACCAGAATAATGCTAAGAATGGCAGCTCCGTCTACTGAGGACTATCTGGGCTCCGGGTGACCCACTGCGAACAGTTTTGTGTGGCTGTTCACACAGCCCTGGGAGATGGAGATTCTTACTGTGTTCGTCTCATAAAAGAGGAAAATTAAATGTTGGGTGATACTTGCTGTTAAGTATCTGCTGTGGACTGGCTGTGGGGTCCCCTAAATTCCTGTGTTGATACCTAAACCCCAAAGGGATGGTATTAGGAGGTGGAGGCAATTGGGTCATGAGGGTGGGGCCCGGTGACGGGATCAGTGCCCTTCTAGGAGAAGACATGAGGCCCCTGGCTTCATCCATCTGCGATCCCTGCTGTGTGAGGACACAGCGAGCTGGTGGCCGGCTACAGGCTGGAGGTCAGGATGTCAGGAGGCAGGTCCTCCTCAGAATCTGCATCTGCTGCCTGGATGGTGGGCTTCCAACCTGTGGCACTCAGGGACCCATGCCCACAACCCAGCCTGTGCCCCGCTGCTGCAGCTGCCTAAGAAGG
Source organism: Cebus imitator (assembly GCF_001604975.1). NCBI lineage: Eukaryota > Metazoa > Chordata > Mammalia > Primates > Cebidae > Cebus > Cebus imitator. Next base: position 227,894 of record NW_016108022.1, read on the forward strand.
TGGCCGAGACGGAAGTGCTTCTGTGTTCCAGGGGGTTACTCAGTGATTCTTCCAGTGGCTGCTGAGTGACCTCCCCATGGGAGGGGCAAGGCTGCCACAGAGGAAGGAAGCACAGCGGGCTCAGAGGTGCTGGCTGCGGAGGAGGAGCTCGTTTTAGGTGACAGAACCTCAGCAGGTCCTGGAGTCAGGAGGAAGCCAGACCAGACCTGCCCGAGAGGAAAGAAGTTGTGGTTATTCTGTCAGTCCCTGAGACATCTTAGCAGACACTGGGAGGCTGGAGAGCACCTGACAGCCCAGCCCTGAGCCCTGGCTCTGCTGAGACTGTTCCTTCTCCTCTGGCTTCAGGTGAGAAGCTGTCTGGCCGAGCTGTCCCTGAGCCTCACCAGGAGGGCTGCGGGGCTGAGCGAGGAGTTTGGGCTTTTCTAGAAGATCAGTCTATAAGCAGGCCCTATTTTGTAGCCTCCGGGAGGAGCCGGGCGGTCTGTAAAAACCTCCATAATTGTGGCTCGTTTCCGCTTTCACTGCGTAGCATGCATTCGGTCCTCAGTGTGTTTTCCAACCCAACAGCAACAGTGTGTTGAGCTCAATGCCACCTCCTGGGTAAAATGATCAATCTCTTTGACTTCTGCAGTAAACACGTTCCATCGGGGGGTCACTAATATGCTTTTATGACCTCACTGCCGGAGACAATACCATTCCCAAGCTTGATAAATTATTCTTCACAGCCTTGCTTTTAATTTTATTTTTTATGCAATCATGGGGGACTATAACCAATAAATTTAGCTCGATGCTTTCTCACTATTAACTAATTCTGAAGAAGCCCTTGGGGGTTCGTCAGGCACAAATCCTTTAAAGAATTTGTGCAGGATATTGGAAATGATATTCACCCTGGGACAGAGGTTTAAGCCCGAGCTGCTACTGTTTTCTTTGCCATTAGAGTTACAACTTGGCTAAATGTCATTTAGTCAAAATGCTGGATTCTGCAGGATTTGCAGATAGGCCTGATTATTTGCCTTTAATAAATTCATTGACTCACAGAAGAGGTATTAGATTATTTGTTTGAGGAAAGGATGTGTAAGCGGCACCAGGCTGCTGATACGCAGTTTCTCATTAGGTCTGTGCAGGCTCAAAAGTGCTCAAATCCAAATTAAACTCCAGAGCCCTTTTGGAAAACACTGTAACAGCTGTGAAATGGAAAGGGGACCTCAGACAAGAGCCTGGCGAGGGAGCTTATCTTAAATGGGCATCAGCTAAAGCCACATCTGTGGCACAAAACCACGGACCTGGCTATTTTCTTGTCAAGGAGGGAGCTTCTTAAAATTGTGCTTTAATACTTGCATTGTTTCTGAGGTTCCACTGCCCTAAAATCCCATTTGCAGAAGCGATTTCTTTCTTTCTTTCTTTTTTGAGACAGGATCTTGCCCTGTCACCCAGGCTGGAGTGCAGTGGCACAATCTCGGCTCCTGGGCTCAAGTGACTCTCCTGCCACAGTTTCATGCCACAGCTGAAATGACAGGTGTCTGCCCTGATACCCAGGAAATTTTCTGATATTTCTCTAGATATGGGCTGGCACTATGTTGCCCAGGCTGCTCTTGAATTCTCGGGCTCAAGCAATCTTCCCTCCTCAGCCTCCCAAAGTGTTGGGATTACGGCGTGAGCCACGGCGCCCGGCACCAAAACCGATTTCTGGCTATTGTTTTCCACCACTGAGGACACCTATTGCCAAATGTTTATTTTCAAACCAAAGCTCCAATTTGAAAGCTGTCTTAAACTAACTGTGGGAATCATTTCTTGGTTGAACTTCACATGCATACGTCTATCTGGAGACCTTGGAGATGAAGGTAGAATCAATGACCTTATCGCCCTTTGTGATTCTCTCATAATTACTGTTAATCTTAGACCAATAGCTACCCCGCCCCTCTACTGTCCCTTCTCCACTGGGATCTAACCTGAAGCCAGGCTAGATCATTGAAAGCTTTTTCCACAAAATCAGCAATAATCAAATATCATTACAGATGGAATTCTCAATTCCAAAGCTTCCTCTCTCTCTCTCTCTCTCTCTCTCTCTCTCTCTCTCTCTCGAATACCACCCAGGCTGCAGTGCACTGGAATGATCGTGGCTCACTGCAGCCTCAACTCTCTGGCTCAGGTGATCCTACCACCTCAGCCTCGCGAGTAGCTGGGACTATAGGGGCATGTTAATTTTTTTTATAGGCCCAGTTAATTTTTTTATTATTTTGCAGAGATGGGTTTTGCCACATTGCCCAGGCTGGTCTTGAACTCCTGGGCTCAAGCCTTGGTCTCCCCAAATGCTGGGATTACAGATGTGAACCACTGCACCTAGTTCTTGTTCTATTGCTTGTTTCAATCCATTTGTTTGTGTGCTGCTGGGGTGGGTGGGCGTATTGGCTGGATACACTTATCATATTGGTAAAAGCTAGGGTGAAGCTCTGTGTTCAAGGGATGGATTATGTATCAGAATGCCTTTTTGTTAAAGCAATACATGTTTATTCAGCACCTACCCATGGTGGGCTTCGGCCTCATGCCTGGAATTCAACGGTAACCAGAACAGGGGACTATTTCTCCAGGTAACTCCTGCTCCAGGTGGAGGAGACACATGTGTATGATTTGCCAAGGGGTGAGAAGCTGCATGGAGAGCAGAAAAGCCAAGTCAATGAGGTAGGGATTCTTGCAGCATGGTGGGGTCTGGACGTCAACATCTGATGCTACATCTGGGAGGCAGGCATGAAAGGCATGAAGAATCTGCCCAGGAAGAATTGGCTGAGCACACAGATGAGCCACTGATGCCATTACACTGGATACCACAACATGGATGCTGTCTATACTGCATACCAAGACGCTGATGCTGTCCACACTGGATACCAAGATGTGGATACTGTCTACACTGGATACCAAGACATTGATGCTGTCTACACTGGATACCAAGATGTGGATACTGTCCATACGGCATACCAAGACATTGATGCTGTCTACACTGGATACCAAGATGTGGATACTGTCCATACTGCATACCAAGACATTGATGCTGTCTACACTGGATACCAAGATGTTGATTCTGTCTACACTGTATGCCAAGACTTCAGTGCCGTCTGCACTGGATGGATACTAAGATGGGTGTTGGCCATTTAATCCTCAAAGCAACAAAATGAGGTCAGTATCATCGTATCTCTTTCATAGATGAGAAGCCTGAAGTCCAAAGAGTGGGAGCTATTTCCAAACAAATCCAGGTCGCATGACATGGAGAAGAGCTGGGATGTAAGAGCATGTGACTCTGAAGCAAATTATTTGCCCTCCATGTTCTGCTCTCATTGCCAGACAACACCCTCTCAGGGGTCAGAGCTTCGCCATAAGCAGGGCGCGTGGACACTGCGTTTGTCCCACAGGGAGGTGGAGCAGGGGCTCTTACGTGTCCCAGCGAGACCATGCTGATCTCGTCATGCCAGGGACACATCTGGAGTCTGTGCTGGGCTCACCCGTGTCTGCTGCCAGCCTTTCACACAGCAGGCAATCAACAAGGACTCGGTACAGAGAATGGCCTCTGCCAAGCTGCTTGCTTTAAAGTTCCCTGACACATTTGCACTCAGGGAGAGTGGGGGTCTGGAGAGAGATCGTGAGGAAAGACGTCTACAGCTGATGAGGCTGCACGCTGGAAATCCGCCAAGAGAGTCGATTCCAGTGCTCCTGCCACAGACACGCAGAACTGCAACTGTGGACGGCGATGGGTATGCCGATTTGTCTGATGGTAGTGTTCACTTCACTATTTATATGGATGTCAAAGCATCATGTTGCACACCCTAGATATATACAATAACAGTAAATAATTAAAACATTATTCTCTCCTCTCCGTTGAAGACGGAGGCCGGCAGGAGAGCTCTGACTGAAAGGAGTGTTTAACGACCACAGGTGCAGCAGAGGCTGCCTGCCCCCTTTCCCTCCTGCTTTCCCGAGGCGGATGCAGCTTCAGAGCATACAGCCTGCTGTGACAAGCATGCATTCTGGACACACGCACTGTACACTGAACGTCTGTCTGCCTGTTCACCATGCAGGCTGCTCTGTGCTCGGGAAAACGGAGGCTGCAGTGATTCCTACGGCAATACCATCCCGTTTCATGCCTGAATAAGGACTAGAGAGGAAACACTTTCCTGGAGCTGCGTGCGAATGTCACCCAAAGTGCAGCTGCCTGCCGAGGCCTTGTGCACACGTCTGACTGTGATGCCGCAGGCATGGGGGAACATGCGGTGAAGTATGAGAGTCATCTGTAAAGTGGCACAGAAAAGCGGCAAACGGCCGCGCTTGAAGCGTTGGTATTTTAAAGGTCCCAGGCAATGACAGTGCGTGGGAGGTTTGCTGGGGAGCTTATTCTAGACGTGAGGGTTTGTGACTCAGCCTCCACAGCTAGGTTTTAGGAGTCATTCTTCATCTGAAGTAGCAGAAAAGAGCTGGCTTTTCTCCCACACTGGCCTGTCCTTTCCTGGTTTTTCACCTGAGAACTTACTGCAGGAGGAACATTTGATTCAAGCTGTCCTGGATTTCCATCATTCTCAGCAAACTGACACAGGAGCAGAAGATCAAACACCGCATGTTCTCACCCATAGGCGGGTGTTGAACAGTGAGAGCACATGGACACAGGGAGGGGAGCACTACACACTGGGGTCAGTTGGGGGGAAATAGGGGAGGGACGGTGGGGGGTGGGGAGCTGGGGAGAGACAGCAAGGGGAGACATGCCAGATGTAGGTGATGGGGAGGAAGGCAGCAAATCACACTGCCACGTGTGTACCTATGCAACAATCTTGCATGTTCTTCACATGTACCCCAAAACCTAAAATGCAATAAAATAAATAAATGGGAAAAAAATTTGGGAAAGTTCAATATAGACTGTTGATAAGAAGGAATTGTCAATTTTGGCACTGTGGTGATGGAAGAAATTACCCTTTCTAAGATACATGCTAAAATATTTGGGAATAAGTTGACACAATGCCTATAATTTGCTTTAAAATGCTTCAGTCAAAAGCAAAAATGTGGGGAGGTAGAGGGAGAATAGATGAAATACGTATGGCAAGCTTGATGGCTACTGGAACCAGTCAATGGGGTTCTAAGGGGTTTTTATGTAAGTTTGGAAATGTTCGTAATAAAAGGGGTTTCCTTGTTAAAAAAAAAAAAAGAATATTTCAAATTCAAAGTTTGAGGCAGCTGACCCGAGAGTGTGAGAGAGAATGTCAGTCAGATGCGGCCCCTGGAAGGAACTCTTGCGTTGTGCCTTCTTGTATTGGAAAAGGCACAACCATATGTGCTTAGATGGTGATTGGACAGGAAGTGAGTATAATTCATTTTTTTCTCCTCCAGATCATTTAGGCTAATGAATACCCAAAAGCACATTTTTCTTGTCCTTCTTTGTATTTTCACTAAAAGCCAAGCAAGGTAGAGACATCCTGGAATGCTGTAATCTTCTCTGGGGAAAAGCAATTATGGAAACCGGTGTTATCAGGAAAAAAGCTCTAGTAGGTGGTAAGCCTAGAATTCCCCTTGGAGGTTTAGTAAATCAGCTGGGAAAGGATGGGGAAACTTGATTTCTTTCCTATTTGGAACTTAAGTTTTTAAATTTCTTCTTTCCTTTCTTATTTTCCTGGTCTGCCCCCACCAATGTCCACCAAGTAAATTTGCTAATGCCATAGGTCTCGTCATAATAATGGGCATTTCGTCAGGATAGTCGCACATGCAGCTTTCTGGGACACCTTCCCAAGGCGGGGTGGGGCCAGCGACTGTGAGAGCCCATTTTCATGAAGAATCCTGAACAGAGCATCCCCTGAGAATCACGAGACAGGAGTTTGTTTTCAGGTGTATGATCGGCTCGCCAGGAAGTTACTTAATTTTACTGGTCTCTGCTTCCTCATGTGAATCACCAGGACAGTCGCTCGCTGAGGAAAGGGGTTGCCACCCTTTCTCCGCAGCTCAGGCCAGAAGCACAGGACAGGGAGGGAGGTTTTCCATTGGAAAATCTTTGCGTAACAGGTGCTCACTAAATATTTCTTGAGTGAATGAAAGGGGTTAAAATTCACATCCCTATCCATCCCAAGTCACTCGGAAATAGGCCTTTTTAGTGGGAAGGTAAAAATAACCAAAGGATAGAAAGACAGATGAAACAAAACAGGCACTATTTATTACTTATTTTTGTACAGCAAGAGTGGTGGATACGAAACTCCCCGATCAGATCAGAAGATGCTGTGTTGGCCGCGCAAGCTTTGGCCTCAGCCCTCTAAGTCGACGCGGGAAAGTCAGACAAGGCGAGCTCACAAAGTTGGCCCACTCAGCCACGTTCTTACTCCAGAACCCCCTGTATCACCTGCTCAATCCCCACACAAGTGATGACTTCTAGAGTTTCCAGGTGAGTGCTCCCAATTTCACTTCTCGTCTGTATCTGTTCGCCTTGGAACGTGTCTGCTTCATCTGTGGACACGTAGCCTGTGAAGAGGGAGCTCTGCACATCCTAGCTCCTGGAGACAAGAAACATCCCTGGACCTCCCCTGAGGGGTGCTGGATGGAGCCTTCCACGTAATGTCCACACGTGGTGTGGTCATACGCATGCATTCAGTGTAACATCTGCATGCAGTGTGGTCATATGCACACATTTGTGTAACATTGGAACATGGGGTGGTCATATGCATGCATTTTGTGTAACATCTGAACACGTTGTGGTCATATGCACGCATTTGTGTAACATCGGAACATGGGGTGGTCATATGTATTCTGTGTAACATCTGCACATGGTGTGGTCATATGCATGTATTCCGTGTAACATCTGAACATGAAGTAGTCATATGCATGTATTTCATGTAACGTCTGAACATGGAGTGGTCATATGCATGCATTCCGTGTAGTGTCTGCTGTGTGACCTCTGCAGGTGGTGTTACATGCAGGCATCGTAGGGTTCTACTTTTGTGTCTAAGGAGCTCCCTGGAGGACCCCGCAGCTGGACCAGCAGAGAACCATCACCCATGGGGCCCTGCTGTGGTCCAGGTGATGTGGAATGGGGGTGTGGTGCACTCTGTCAGCTCAGGGCCCTACCTTTGGGTCCGTTTGACTTCTCTGTTGCTGTGATGCGCACATCATCAGAACACGAAAATGTCATGCCGCTCAGGATTTGTGGCTGGCTGCAGCACAGTGAGCAAAACCACTGGCCTGAGGATTTTTTACCCCGCAGGGATTTTGTGACTCTTTCCTCTCTCTGATTCCTTGAAACAGTAACCGTAGAGTATCCAAATAGTTGCCATGTAGGTTGCCTTCTGCTAACTGGAACTGATTTTTCAGAAGCTCACACACCCTGGACAAATCCTTTCCTCTAGAATGAGTCCCTTGCTGTCTTTACCCAGGAATTCTACTTCAGAAGAGGCTCCACAGAGCATTGGAGAAAGCTTGCATTGGCACCTGTGCTAGTGATTTTCATAAACCAAAACGTTTACATAGAAGAAATATCCAACAAGAACTAAATTAAGTGTATCCATACACAGGAGCATATGCAGATTTAACTTGGTAGCACATTTGCTTAGAGACTTTCATATAACATATTGTTAGGTTAAAAATCCGGTTTCTGACGGAACTTCATGCATGACATGGCCCTGTTTTTGCAATAAAACTGCACGCATATTTACATTTTATAAATAAATAAATATACATTTGTATGTATGTGCATAAAAATATATCTGAAAGGACACAAACCCAAATTGCAAAAGCATTTATACCTGGCTGGTGGGGTTATGAGTGACTTTTCACTTTCATTTTTAATATCTGTCTGAGCTCTCTAGACTTCCGCCACAGCCGTACCTTATATTTCTTAAAACACACAAATGAAAAGCTAAACTTAGGGAAGAAAGAGCAATGGGTCAGACTTTCCCATCTAGACATCTGATGATAACTACATCATTCAGGCTGATTAATTAATAGATGGAGGGAGCATTTGCTAATCACTAAACTTGCACCTACTTTTTGACATTTTAATACAAAGTGGTAAGAACTACATTGCTTAGTGTGTCTGCTGTTTGGCCCAAATGGCTAAACTAAAAAACTGAGTTAATGTCATTCTGCTGCATTTTTGGCTAATATATATCACCCCCTATGAGAAGAAAATTATGGAAAAATTACTTTACTCATTTTCTGAGTGGGGACACTGAGGTTTCTCAGGGAAGGATACCATTTTCTACAGAGTGTTGATATCAAATGATTTTTGAATATTTACTACATACATAGCATTAAGATGCAAGCTTTTCAGACAGTTCCTTGACCATTTCCATTTCTGAGAATAAGACCTTGATTTACACCAAAATGTTTAATTTGACAGAATACATTTCGGAAACGTCAAATGGGTTAGTCTAGGTCTAGACCCCCATCATCCTGAGGTTTTGTTCTTTGAGCTCAAGACCACTCCTTGGAATAGACCCCAAGACTGCCCCTCGGGGACTCAGAATTAATATTCCCATGTGCTCAGCAAGTACGGGGCAGGTGGGGCGAGGTGGTGTATAAACTCCATCATAATCATAGAAACTGTGTGTTTAAAAGCTGCCTCAAGTTCTGTTTCTGATGGCATGGCACTATTACCCCCACCATACAGGAGCTGGGTCCCAGGTGTCCCGGGTGACAATGGAATGTAGTGGCTAAAAGCAAGTGTTTGAAGTCCAATGAACTCAGGTGTGAATTCTGACTCAGCTCTTAACCACCTGTACAGTCCTGGACATTTAAAACCTCTCTGTAAATCTCAGTCTTTTACAAACATATTCCCTTTATAAACCAAAAATAACATCCTCAGGCCCCCCCAAGCTTCTGAATGGACTTCCTCCCCAGCCAGGGCTCTTTTGAAATAACCCGAGAGGCTGTTTGAGGCCACGATGGGAGGTGGGGGCTGGACATGCCTCATGATACCTCTCTGCATTAACATCAACACAGACCTTACGTCTGATAAGAAACATTTATAACCTGTTGTCTCTGAAGCCTGTTACCCGGAGGCTTCATCTGCATGATAAAACTTTGGTCTCCACAACCTCTTATCACAACCTAGACATGCCTTTCTATTGATTCCAGGACTCTGGATAAACTCTACCAATTATCAACCAGAAAATATCTGAATCTATCTAGAAGCTGGAAGGGCACCCCATCCCCATCAACACCCTCCTCCCCCACCCCCAGCCCCTTCCCTGCTTCAAGCTCTCCCACTTTTCTGGACCAAACCAAAGCATTTCTTAAATGTATTTGATCGAAGTCTCACACCTCCCTAAAATATATGTAGGATATAGTAAATTCCTCTTCAAAGTTTAGCCTGTTAACTTCCTTTAAAATTCAAGAGGGGAAAATTGTGAAGTATAATGGGTTCTGAGTTCCTCTTCAAAGAACTAATATGTCAGTATGTTCTGCTTCCCTGTTCTTTGTTCTCCATTTTAAAGTTTAACCTCCTCGTTCTTTATGTCCTCTTGCCCTGAGTTTCAGTAAACAACCCCTTCTGGCCTTTATACTCACATAGTTAGAGTCCTTAGTCATCCTCAGTCACCTGCTCTGTCACCGTCTTTCCCACTGAAACTGCTCACCCCACCACTCTGGCTCATATCCCTGCTCTTCTAAATAGCCAGCGGGAATTAGCTTAGACTGTGCGGTCCACCCTAGCCAACAGGGGAACAGTAGGGACTACCTGCATTAGGGATAAAAACCCCTTCCTCTCCCTTGTCCAATGTGCTCTCACCATTGCTCCATCTACAAGATGCACCCTTCTATAGAAGTAAATTGCCTTGCTGAGAAAACTTTTGCCTGAGCGCTATTTTCACTTTGTGGCACCGAGCATTTTACTTCTAACGTATATAAAACCAAGCTGTGCCCCAACCACCTTGGAAACACGTTCTCAAGATCTCCTGAGGGCTGTGCCAGGGGCCATGGACACCCATATTTGGCTCAGAATAAATCTCTTCAAAATATGTTACAGAGTTTGGCCCTTTTCATTGACACTTAGTTAAAAATGTCTACCCCACGAGATTGTTGAGAAAAATGAAAGGAATATGATAACCACACAATTGTCTGGAGCGAGAGAAACATTCAATGAATAGTAATTAATGTCATCATTTTAGTGTTGAGCTGCTGCCTTTGTGATATTGTCAGAGTTGCTTGGTAAAACACACAGGTACCTCTCAGTTCTCAGAGAGCCTCACATTTGAAGTAGCTGCTGGTAACAGAGGTTGTCTTCGTACAACCAGATAGACAGGGATGAGAGACAACTGATCTCTGGCCTCAGAAACTACAAGAATCTGAGAGAAAGCCACAGGACACTGCCTCTAAGAGGGGAGGTGGATGGCAGGAAAATTCTCTGTGGGGTGTCTGACGCCTAGGAGTCAGAGAGCAGTAAAACAAAGGGTGGCTGAAGCCCTTTCCTGCCAACCAGAAACCAGTGCCTCCAGCTGGCCATGGGGCAAACCTGCACTTCCAGGAGTGTCCAGGGCAGGTGCCTCCTGTGACGGGGGCGTCTCCACTTCTGCATTCTCGTCCGCTCCTGCTGTCGCTTGTGTGTATGCCGGGTGGTCCAGCGTGTCCTAGGGACTCTGACACACACGTGCTGACCCTACACATGTCCCTCTTCTCAGCAATCATTCCTCTTCTTCTTCCTTTGCCCTCTGATACGTTAGTTATTAAACTAGCGTATCTTAGCCCTATTTTTCAGGAGCCTCTAAAGACTGTTTCAGTTCTAGTCCTCAGAACACTTCTGAGGTCCTCGGAGGGCAGCGTGCCTGCAGCTCGGCCAGGCCCCTTTGTGCCAGCTCCAAATTCACCACAGCTCCTAGGCAGACGCCTTGTCCTTACCGCTCCGGTCTGCATGGCAGTAGTGACTCTGCTCTCTCACAAGCATGAGGATCACCATGTTATGGCTTCTCAAGCCCTTAAGCTCTCTTTCAGGTGTGTTTCAAATGGGTATCTCCTCACGCCGGCCAGGCAGATGAGAGTCAGCGGCTTGGTGACATCCTCTTGTTAGAAGAGCACCACTCATGTTTCTACCAGCAAATCCATAACTCGTACAACAAATCCAAAATCAGCAACAGCTATTCCTTAGTTTTAGGTTTTATGTTTCTTCACAGAGAAATTAGTATGGCGAATTTCTGTTTAATCTGATGACAAATTAATTAACAATGATAAGCAATGTTTATCTGCTTAGATATGTAACGTAGGCATTGAAAGGAATATTTTATCATAACATGAGAACCACAGTTTTGTGTAAGCACAAAGAGGACATAGTCTTCACCCCACTGTGCTACAGATCAGGAAGTTAGAGGTGGCACGGTTATGGGGTTAAGTTACACGCACATCACACAGCCCTGAGCTAGGGAAACCAGAAACACAGTCCCTAGGCTTAATGGCCTGCTCCACCTGCTCAGGTTAGATTTGTTTAAAGAGCCTGCTGGAGGCTCCATCTGGAACAGCACCTCAGTCTCATTTATCTCTATCACGAGGTTCTGCATTTTGACAATGAGCCTCTTCCAACATTCCAGATTCTCCACTTATCATTAAAATAGCTTTATTCCAACCTTGCCACTATCAGAAACAAGCAATGATTTTGAGTATCACTGAAATAAAATCAAAATGTTTTACCTTGAGGTTTAATTCTCGTTAAAGTCTAGTCAGATGCTGTATATCCTGCTTTCATCATATCCACACAAATCTTGAATATTTCATTTTCTAATCTGTCTTCCTTTTATCTCCTATTTTATAAATGCCCTGCTCTGTATAAATGGCCTGCATCTTATAAGCAGTATTGAATAGCTTGTTTCTTTTTCTAATCCGCGATTCATCTACTCAGCATCCACCCACCCCCCCACTCCGCTCATTCACCTATTCATTTTCTAATTTAGCATTTCATTCATTTATTCCACACTTACTATGCTCCAGACAGTGTCCTGGGGATATGAAGATAGACAACAGACAGACAGACAGACAGATAGATGGATTAGAGATAGATGGATAGAGAGAATAGGTGATACGTAGATAATTCATGGTCACTAAGGTACAAAAAATTTTGTAGCCGAGTCTGAGATGTACCAACTTCTTACAATACAATGAATTATTTGGTGCTATCAAGCATATATAGGGTCAGGGATTCATGGCTACGAAGCACTCAAGCCTAGCAGGTATTTGGATGCATATGTAATCACCAAATATGGGTCCCACTAATTTAATCGCCATTCACACCTAACATGTCCAATATTCAGTAGGAAAGATATAAAAGAAAATAATTAGACTTCCTTAACATCTCTTGTCCACCAGCATGCATCCATTTTTGTGGTCTTCGGGGCAATTTTCAGAACCACTGGCATCACAGGTTTCTCCAACTAGACTGGATAATGGGTCGTTCAGCAAGAAGCGCTTCTCCTGATCCCAAAGTCTAAAAGCTCCACAGCAACGGCCCTAATGAAAAATTTAATATCTCCCACTTCTCCCTTCTATTGCCTTTTTGTTTGTTTTTCATGGGAATCTATTTCTGAGTGTTTGCTGTAGGCAGATGCTTTCCTCATCTCCCCCTGTGATTACGAGAATAATGTAGCCCGGTGGCTGCCCAGGGGGAGGTGGTGGGCAGGTCAGAGTCCACACGTGCGTGTGTCCACGTGTGTGGCGTACATATGCTGCGGGGCTCCAGGAACTGCTGGCGATCACAGCGAGCGGCGACACTAAAGCCTGTAATTCTATCTTTAAAATAATTTTTCCAGCCTAGAACTTGCAGTCTAGCTGGAATGAAATATACAGAAAACAGTCAGGACAGCCAAATCTATGTCTGAGCCTCAAGATTTAAAGATAATTTGTATCCACAAATACATACTGCTATGTCTTTTTACCTTTCCATTTTCACAGCTAGCTGCCAATTTAAGTAAGCCTCCTTGCTTTAGTTAAGGGCTTTAGTAATAAAATAATAATAACTTCACAAACAAAAAGAGATTCTATAAATCCTGAGTTTCACACCAGGAAACCACCTCAGAAAACACTTTTGTACTAATAGCTATTAAAAAAAAGTCAGAAACCTGACTTAAATAATTTCTTTCCTTTGTGCATATTTTGGGGAAGAGGTATTTCTGATTCTCCTTTCAACACATGCATGTGAGGTTACAAACAGATGTCTGTCCTGGAAAATTGGAAATAAACATAATCAAAACTGTTGTGTAAAATGATCAAATGCTGATACAATTATTATCTTCAGAAATCTCATAATTTCATCTGGGAGAGAGGATGTGAAATCTAAAATCTGAAAATATTTATTTCACTTAACAACAATCCTTTTTACTCTACATTCTTCTCTAGTTTTTTCTTTGACTGAAACATTCACGTCTGTTTCTCGTGGTCTCTCTTCCCCTCAGCTGTGCAGTTCTGAGGGTATCTTGGGGGCCTTTCAGTTCAAAGTACGTCTGCAGCCTGAACCTGGTGTTCCACATTTTCCCATCAGCTCTGTGGGATGCATGTGTGTCCAGCTGCCGTGGAAGGGTTGTGTGTGCGTCTGAGAGGGAGGCAGCCTGGGAAGCCAGGGTGGCTTGCAGAAGATGCCTGCCATTTGCACAGAGCTAGCTGAGGCAGCTGGCCTTTGTGAGTGTGCATGTGTGTGTGTGCACATGTATGGGTGAGCATGTGTATGTATGCTCTTATGTGTGTGTTTATATGCATGTATGTGCATGTGTATGTGTGTATGCTCATGTGCATACATTTTTACATGCATGTATATGCATGTGTGTGTGTGAGCATGTATGGGTGTGTGTATGCTCTTGTGTGTGTTTGTGTGCATGTGCATGTGTGTATGAGCATGTATGGGTGTGTACATGCATGTATAAGCATGTGTGTGTGCACGTGTGCATGTTTATGTGCGTGTATGTGCATGTGTCTGTGTGTGCATGTGTATGTTCACGTGTGTACACGTGCACATGCTTGTGTGTGTGCATGTGTGTTTATGTGCATGCATGTGTATGTGTGCATGCATGTATGCTCTTGTGTGTGTGTGTGTGCATGTGCATGTGTGTATGAGCAGGTATGGGTGTGTGCATGTGTATGAGCATGTATGTGTGCACATGTGTGCATGTTTATGTGCATAAGTGTATGTGCATGTGCATGTGTGTCTGTGTGTGCACGTGTATGGATGTGTGTGCACATGTATGTTCATGTGCATGTACATGTGCACATGCTTTTGTGTGTGTGTGTGCATGCGTGCGTGTGTCTGTGCACACGTATGCATGTGTGTTGAGGGGCTACTGCTCAGGAAGCCAGGGCCAGGGCAGGTCCTGGGTAGAGACAGCTTTTTAGGGGAAAGCCTTGTTCTAAGGCAGCGGGGCAGTCTCGCACCTGTGCAGCTGCTCCTGGGATCTGGAAAGGACACAGATGGGAAGTTGGAGAGTGACCTGGGGCAGGTGGGGCACGTGTTAATGAGCATGCCTGGAACTCCATCCCTTGCCTGGCAGAGAAGGCCAGGAGCTGTCCACTGTCTCCTAAGTAATGGCACAGACAGTGCTATGGTTTGAGGTTTGTCCCCTCCAAATGTCATGTTGAAACGTGATCCCCAGTGTTGGAGGTGGGGCCTGGTGGGGGATGTTGGGGTCGGGAGGTGACCCGTCATGAGTGTCTCGGTGCCGCCCTCCTGGTCATGAATGAGTCCTTGCTCTGTGCCTCACGGTGACAGCTGATTGTTAGGAAGAGCCGGGCCCCTCCCACGGCCTCTCCCTCCGCATGATCTCTGCACAGGCAGCTTCCCCTCAGCCATGACGGAAGCTTCCTGAGGCCTCACCAGGTGCAGATGCTGGCACCACGCTCCCTGCACAGCCTGCAGGGCCATGGCTGAGCAAACCCTTTTCCTTTATAAATCGCCGGGCTTGGGAGTTCCTTTCTAGCAGCACACACGGACTGAGCCGGGTGACACAAAGCAGCTGTTCCCGTCCCCCCCGCGCACGGTGTGTGGAGGGTTGTGGGCGGGCACAGGCAACCACCCGCTGTTGGCATCGTCAGCCTGCAGTTCCCGCAGGTGAGTCCTGGCAGAGACATGTCCCCTGCATCTGCATCTGCATTTGTTTATAATTATGTGGAAAATAGAAAATAACTTATTTGTGCACAGCTCCGACTTCCAAACAAAACCTACTCCAGCTTTTTGGAAGCTTCCACATTGGGAATGATATTAACCAAGTGACCACAGATGAGAGAGGCCTTGTCCTTTTCTTTAACCCAGACACTGGTCAGGAGCCTGAGGAGTGACAAAGGGAAAAAATTCCTACAGCAACATCACCCCCGACTTTCCTCAGTTTAAAAATACAGTGCTGGGCCGGGCACAGTGGCTCACCTCTGTAACCCCAGCATTTGGGAGGCTGAGGTGGGGAGATCATGAGGTCAGGAGTTTGAGACCACCCTGGCCAACATGATGAAACCTCATCTCTACTAAAAATACAAAAATTAGCTGGGTGTGGTGGTGAGTGTCTGTAGCCCCAGCTACTCAGGAGGCTGAGGCAGGAGAATTGCTTGAACCTGGGAGGCCAAGGTTGCAGCGAGCAGAGATCACGCCATTGCATCCCAGGTCAATAAGAGCAAAACTCTGTCTCAAAAAAATAAAAAAGGGCCAGGCATAATGGCTCAGGCCTATAATCCCAGCACTTTGGGAGGCTTAGGTAGGTAGATTGCTTGAGGTCAGGAGTTGGACACCAGCCCAGCCAACACGGTGAAACCCCATCTCTACTAAAAATACAAAACATAGCCGGGTGTGGTGACACTTGCCTGTAATCCCAGCTACTTGGGAGGCTGAGGCAGGAGAATTGCTTGAGCCTGGGCGAGAAGATCGCAGTGAGACTAGATCATACCACTGCACTCCAGCCTGGTGACAGAGTGAGACTTTGTCTCAAAAAAAGGAAAATACAGTGCTCACCACAGAATCTCACTTCCAATTCTTCATGGAGACCTACTTCTTGTGCTTATGGCAACCTCATTTATGATATGACTCTGCTAGTATTTTAAATACATGCCTAACTTCCCTTATAAAGACATTCTCATTCCTACGTAGATCAGTGGTTTTGAGGCAGTTTTCTTTCCTAGTGTCTAGGATCGTGTTTTGATGATTTTACGGGGTTTGCTTACTGTAGTAACTCAGCAAACTGCCTGACGGTATTTAAAAACTTATTCCTTCTTGATTTTCATTTTAAATCAAACACAATAATCCACAAAACCCAAATTAAAATCAATGCCCTTAACACATCTGGCAAGAAGCATGCTATTTCTGTTGCGAAAAGATTTGATATACATAACAGGATGATTAGAAAGTTAAAAATATAATATTGTGCAATGCTATTTGGTTTGCTAAGATGCGGTAAGATACTTTATTAGAATAATTTTCTTCAGTTTTTTCACACACCCCATCAGAGGAGCAGGAGAGCTGTCCAGCATGAGATATTTGAAGGGGTGTTGGCAAGAACATCAGATGGGTGACAGGGAGGGGGGTGGGCCAGCTGCGTGGTCAGAAGCGGATGAGGGATGGGTCTTTGCTGTCGCTAACATTCACAAATCTATCATTCTGGATGCACAAATTAAAATTATTCACTAAGGAAGAATGCCGTTGAACTGTACCTTATAAAATTCCTGGAGCCAGTAGAAAAATGTCAGGCTGATACATTTGTGCAGTAAGAGACATATAACCCTGCCTCCATCGATAACAGCCCCACACTTTACAGACTCCACTCTTGGAGCTGGCTGTGAAGAACCTGAATGCATGCACAGCCTCTGGCCGGGCTCCTGCCCGTGGCTGTGGGAAACGTTCTCGCCAGTGACTGCGTCTTTGCCAATACACCTGAGTTTACTGCACTGAAGCTACTGTGCGATACGGCAACTCTGCACCTCCCACGAGCACCCGTGTTCACCTCCACCCAGATTTTTAACGTGACATATCAAATACTGGTCCTCCATTTCTTGTTCCTTTCAAGCTGCACTGGAATCGATGCTTGGAACGCCTGGTGGCATTCCATATTTATGTAACTGATCCAAGAGGCAGTGCAGGTGAATCTATGAGCAGTCACTTATGGAGTCCCTGCTGTATGTGAGGCTCTTGGGAAGGACTCACGGACATGCCAAAGTACTGGAGATGATAGTGTGTGAAGAGCACATCTTTACTTCTGTTTTATAGAGGTAAAGCGTGGCACAGAATCTCATGTTACTCAAAAAAAAAAAAAAAAAAAAAAACAAATCTCAAAAAACAACAAGTCTCAAAAAAGTAGTGGCGTAGAATCCAGCTTTCTCCCTCACAGAACACGTGTGGTCACGTCCCCTGTCCAATTCCCAGCCCCACTGCAGTTTCCTCCAGCGTTCAGTGTATTTTCTGTGTGTGGTTTCCAAAAAAAAAACCACAATCTAGTATTGTAGGCTGGAAACTTACATCAAATGCTTTCATGCCTGTGATTTGAATCAAAGCAAAATATCCCTGGGCACTGTCCCTGAAGAGTTAATTATTGGGGCCCCCACCGCGCTCGTCTGCAGGCGTTTTTCTGTACCGGCAGGCGCCGTTCCCTGAAGACAGACCGTCCTGTGATGGTTTCGCGATGCTGCTTTCTCCCCCCAAGTCAAAATGTCTATCTCTAATTCCTATACCGATTTTCCTTCTTTTAAGAAACCAACAAAACCAGTATCAAAAACAGCTCTTCGCTCTCATCATCCGAAAGCTTGGGAACCAACTCTCTGCCATGATTCCCTGCTCGGACCTTGATGATTGCCGGCTGTTGATGGGGCCTTCGGTATGGGCTCCTGTTTGCGGGCTCTCAGTGGTCCGTCCCCCTGTCCATCTGCCGTGGGCCCGTAGCTGGGAAATCCACCCCCTGGTTGACCAGGGGGAGGTGCAATCCCCTGTGGAATTGGGAAGTGGCCCCCAGGGCTCAGGTGTTGGGTGCTGCCTCCAGCACGTGGCATGGCAGCTGTCCACTGCGTGCAGGGCCACTGAGATGCCAAGAGGTCATCACCGGCCTCTTCTCATCTGAGTGCCAGCCGTGATCAAGAATGAAACGTTTCTTCAGGGGAAGTGACCGCTGTGAATGGAGCCAGGCCTCTTCTCTCAGTTGGTCAACAGCACCTTCACTCTGGGCAGGTGGGGGCACAGGCAGGAGTCTGAAAGTGCAGGTGCACCCAGGCCAGAGAACGGGGGATTCTCCAGGAATTTAATCTTGATAATGAGGCACATCTCCACCCCTGAGGCTGCCCCAGGAGCCCTGCCTCACCTGCAGGCACCCAGCGGGGTCTGTAATGAGCCTGCTCTGAAATGAAGGGAGGAACTGCATCCTGTGTGTATCACCCCAGGGGCGGGTGGTGTGTCACCCCAGGGCAGGGGCGGCCTCCACCCTCCTCAACCAAACTCTCATTAGATGTTCTTGCTTGGTCCCAGAGAGCAATGAGTCAGCCAATTACTGTCTCTAGTGTAAACATCACCTTTCAGTCACCAACATGCGAGCTGTGACTCCGGCATCGCCTCCTGTGAGTGCCCCTGGGAATGCAGGGCCACGCTGCCACCACGTGGGGCTGTTTAGGGCCTCAAGGTCACACCAGTTCCTGACTCCAGGATGCCTCCCACAGGTGAGCAGTGGGTTCTTGCTTTTGCCATGCTGCCCTCAGGAATACCAAGATGAGTAATGATGTCTGAGCGTGATATTTCCAAAACTACATTCTAAAGGACACTACAGTTAGAAGTTTAGAAGGAGTTTAGGAAAGGCCTCATGCATATTCCACTTCCTCCCAGAGGAACATCAGTATGTGAAATGCCCAGCAAGTCCTGTGCCTAAGAGAGGCATCTGCCCTCTGCCTCCGTCAGGGTACAGGACTCTCATGGCTCCAAGGAAGGCCAGTCCGTGTCCACCCGCATTCTGAGAAGCGATTTTTAACACAATCGTTTATGAGTATTTTTGTAAATAACATTCTAATTACCAAAACCATGACTACAGGATTTTAATTATCTGATGGATACACAGGATGAAGAGACTGAGTTTTGATGACTTTCATGGGAGAGAGAGAAGGAAAGAGACTGATGTAGTTTCTAAGAGGACAGACACTAGGGTTAAGAAGGATTAGAAGGCAATTTTCCTGCACTGAAATCTTTTTTTTTTTTTTTGAGATGGAGTTTTGCTCTGTTGCCCAGGCTGGAGTGCAGTGGCATGATCTCGGCTCACTGCAACCTCCCCCTCCCAGGTTCAAGCGATTCTTCTGCCTCAGCCTCCTGAGCAGCTGGGACTACAGGTGCCCGTCACATGCCTGGCTAATTTTTGTATTTTCAGTTTCACCATGGTTTCACCATATTGGCCAGGATGGTCTCGAACTCCTGACCTCAGGTGATCTGCCCACCTCGGCCTCCCAAAGTGCTGGGATCACAGGTGTGAGCCACCATGTGGAGCCGCCTGCCCTGAAATCTAAAGGCCAGAACAACCCAGAGGCTTTCTGCATTTCCAAGTTTGTGTTCTGATGTCCATTCCTGGCTGAGCAGTCCACGTTTTTGCTTCCTTCTGCTACGTTTCCTTCCCGGGTGCTCCTGAAGCTACCTCCTCAGCAGAAGAGCCACGTGTTAGTTGGCAGAGCTGATGGCATTGCCCATTTTACCACGTGGCCTCATTTCCGGATGCTGCTACTGATACCCATGTCCAGGCTCCCTGCCCACGCGTCAGCCCCATCACTGACAGGGAAGTGGCTGAAGAGGCATCCAGATCTGGAAAGACCAACCGAGCCAGTACCAGACACCACCCCGCAGGCCACGTCTCCCCAGCCCGGGGGGCCCGAACAGGATTTTGGTAACAGGCGACACCCTCTGGCCCCTGCTGTCATCCATCATGGCGAGGGGGGTTCCCATGGTCATGCGCACTGGGATTCTGTTGGCGCAGACCTCAGCTCTTCTTTCCTCCTGCTGATCAAGTGTGAGAAGTCCTGGAGAATCCATCGCAGCCGCTCACCAAATCTTCAGGCCAGAGTCAGTGTGATTCACAGAGAAACGAAACGAGCATTCGGCAAAACCTCCGTGCCGGCGCAGCTAAGTTCTTGGTAAACACAATATTCCGAGGAGATACTGAGCTCTGCTTCCTCAGATTAAATGTATCTTGTTCTTAGATTTGCTTGGGCACTTTATGGCTTCTGCGAATGACAGCCTCGGCGCTGCAAAGTAATTCCACGCTGTCATATTTGTCTTTGGAAATTGTAACAAATTATGGTGATTTATAACATCAAACTCAACTCCCATTTTTCCCCAGATGGCAATGTCGCTGATGGCGAGATTCGGGGCCATCCATTTATCCTGGGTGGAAGCTGACAGTGACGCATGCTTCATCTGCTGCTGAGACTCGGGGTTCCCTTGGGGGCCTCTGCCGACATAACTCACGCAGTCCCCGGTGCCTGGCACCTCCGCTTACCTGCATCCTCCTGTCCAACTGGGACTTCTCAGCGGCCGCCGGATGAGCTGTGCAGGCCCTGTGCCTCCGTGCCTCAACTCTGCCCGTGAAAGTCCATAGAAGTTGAGAGTTGCTCTGCTGAGGTGCAGGCTGGGGTGTGGTCAGGGCCTGTCTGGGAGTGCAGCCCTCTCTGGCCCCAGTCTTTTCCTTTCATTTGAAAGGTGGGCAAGCGTCAAACGTCTCTCCCACGGTCTCACAGATGCCTTGGAATCCTAGCCTTTTAGGGTAGACAGAGAACACGGAGATCCTGGTCCAGCAACCAGCCTCCAGAAACATGGGCAGTGGCCGGAGAGTGCCGGGGGTCCCTCACGATGAGAAGAGAAAGAGACCAGGCCCCCCTCTTGCTCTCTGCCATATGGGGACACAGGAAGCACTGTCTACAAGCCCGGAAGGGTCCTCACAGCAGTTCTCACAGGACACACCTTGATCTTCAATTTCCAGCCATCAGAACTGAGAAATAAACATTTGCTGTTTAAACCACCAAATCGACCGTATTTTGTGATAGCAGCTGAGTGCGCCAAGACACCTTACCCCTGGCGCCAGGTCGCCCAAACACCTGAGGCGCCTCCAAGGCCGCACCTCCCGACGACACTGACGACCCGGAAGGCGGGTCTGCACTGGTGCCGCCACTGCTCCCCTCACGTGCGGCGTCCAGCCCCGGACAGTGGCCGCCTCCTTGCAGATTCCTCCCCGCTCTAGAATCTAGCTTATGGGTTTATGTTCTAAATGCTGTAACTACGACTCTGGCTCTAGACAAGCAAAATGAGAAGATAAAAATTGCTTTTATCAATGGAGAAATGGTTCCCTATTTAATAAATGGTGTTGGGAAAACTGGCTAGCCATATGCAGAAACTGAACCTGGACCCCTTCCTTGCACCGTATGCAAAAATTAACTCAAGATGGATTTAAGACTACAACATAAGACCTAAAACCATAAAAGCCCTAGAAGAAGACCTAGACAACACCATTCAGGACATCAGCATAGGCAAAGCCTTCATGATTAAAATACCAAAAGCAATGGCAACAAAAGCCAAAATTGACAAATGGGATCTAATTAAACTAAAGTGCTTCTGCACAGCAAAAGAAACAGTCATTAGAGTGAGCCAGCAACCAACAGAATGGGAGAAAACTTTTTCAGTCTATCCGTCGACAAAGGGCTAATATACAGAATCTACAAAGCACTTAAATTTACAAGAAAAAAGACAAACAGCCTCATCAAAAAGTGGACAAAGGACATGAACCAACAAACATTTGAAAAAAAGCTTATCATCACTGGTCATTAGAGAAATGAAAATCAAAACCACGATGAGATACCATCTCATGCTGGTCAGAATGGCAATTACTAAAAAGTCAAGGAACAACAGATGCTGGTGAGGCTGTGGAGAAATAGGGAGTTTTACACTGTTGGTGGGAGTGTAAATTAGTTCAACCATTGTGGAAGGCAGTGTGACAATTCCTCAAGGATTTAGAACCAGAAGCTCCATTTGACCCAGGTACCCCATTACTGGGTATACACCCAACGAATATAAATCATTCTGCTACAAAGACACATGCACATGTATGTTTCTTTCAGCACTGTTTACAATAGCAAATACGTAGAACCTACCCAAATGCCCATTGATGATAGACTAGATAAAACACAGTACATATGTACCACGGAATACTATGCAGCCATGAAAAGGAACGAGATCATGTCCTCTGTGGGGACATGAATGAGATCATGTATCCTCAGCAAAATAATGCAGGAACAGAAAACCAAATATCGCATGTCCTCACTTATAAGTGGGAACTGAACAATGAGAACACATGGACACAGGGAGAGGAACATCACATACAGGCCTGTCTTGGGCAGGGGGCTAGGGGAGGGAGAGCATTAGGACAAATACCTAAGGCATGCAGGCTTCAAACCTAGATGATGGGTTGACAGGTGCAGGAAACCCTCATGGCACACGTATACCTGTGTAACACACCTGCACCTTCTGCACATGTTTCTTGGAGCTTAAAGTAAAAAATAAAAAAAAAAATGCTTTTTTTTTAAGGGAAAGATTGGAACTACAAGCAGTAGCTCCTTCTAGAGCAAGGTGGTGAGGGGCTGCAGCCCCAGGAGAGCTCCCGCAGGCGCTGGACGCGCTGCCCTGAGCCCCCTCCCGCCTCACTTCCCTTTGCCTCTCGAGGCCAACGCCATGTTCTTGCGTGCGTCCAAGGAGCCTGGCAATCTCTGCGTTGGTGGCTGTGGCCACGGGGGTCACAGGCCCCTGGGAAGGAGGGAGCCCGCAGGTCTGTGCCGACACTGGCCAGACTGCAAAGCCCCTTCCAGAGCACAAGCCGGAGGGGTGTCCTCTGATCTCTCCTTCACCCTCTCCTCAATTTGCATTAGATGCAGGGGACCCAGGCGTGGGACAGGACGTTCCCGAGCGTCTGGTAGAGGAGAGGGGAGGAGGCAGCCGTGGCGCAGCCCAGTGTGAGTTATCTCAGAGGACCATGCGGCCCCGGAGGACACGCCAGACACACTCCTGGCCCTGACCTGCGGGAAGAGTGGAGGAGTGGAGGCCACAGGGCACTGGGAGGACGGGCGTCGTTGGCGGGTGCTGTTTCCCCACGCCATGGTCTGGCCTGAAGCAAACCCATCAGCCTCTGTTGTGTGGCCAGTTCCTGAGTCTACAGAAAGAGGACACTGGGCCTGTGCGTGCTGAAGTGTAAGTTACTCTGCAGGACTAGGCTAGCTAGGGTGGCCTCGTGTCTCTAAAACAGAATGCGAAACCCCAGTGGCAAGGCAGAGGGTGCGCTGGAAATGAGGGAGGCCCACTGCGGTGCCTGGAACCCTGACGTTGCCCAGGAGACCGAGTTACTGCCTTCGCTTCTTGAGGGAATTTAAAGTGCCACACTCCTGTTTGACAATTTCGCTTTTGTTTACAGGGGCTGGATCAAACGTATATTTTACGTGATAAGTGGGAAGTGTCAAAATGAGCCACACATAAAGTGGTGACAAAAGAAATCATTTCAATAAAATTACATAATGTACAACACAATCATAGAAACAGCCCCCATTAAGTATGATTTGCATGCAACATAACATTATACAATTTTTGACACTCTGCAGAGAGGTATTGGGTTGGAAGCAGCTACGCTTAGAAAGCAATTTGCAGAATTTCTGTTCCTTTAGTGGTAATTTTTTTGGTGGCTGACAAGTGAACAAAACCCAATAATTGAATAGTACTATTTTACCCAGAAGGCAAGCTGATAATTAGAGGTGTAACAGACAGTTTGGGTTTTATCTGAATAGTGGCAGCTCTGACTTGTTTTTAAAATCTGGGAACCAAGTCAAGGCCCTGATTCTCAGCACTACCGGAAGAAAGCAGGATTTTATTTGCAGTTCCTTGTTCTTGGCTGACATGTGTGTTCTGGTCCGTAAAGGGCAGCCCGTGGGCCCCGAGCTGAGCACGTCCACATCCGACTTGGGAAACGAAGAGGTTCTCGGTGGCCAACATGGTCAGGAGGAGAATGAAAAGAAACTCAATCTGTGCCACCGACGGTGCGCCATGCAACAGCCCCTGCCCCTGGCCCGCCTGCCTCAGGGAGTGAGACAGGACACCTTGGCCTCACCTCGCCCTTGGAAGGCAGCACCCCATTTGGACGAGGTTCAGACCCTGCGACCACAGCCGTCCACACCCCACTCGGACACGGTTCAGACCCTACGACCACAGCCATCCACACCCCACTCAGACGCAGTTCAGACCCTGCGACCACACCCCACTCGGACGTGGTTCGGACCCTGTGATCACAGCTGTCCACACCCCACTCAGACGTGGTTCAGACCCTACGACCACAGCTGTCCACACCCCACTCAGACGTGGTTCAGACCGTACGACCACAGCTGTCCACACCCCACTCGGACGTGGTTCGGACCCTGTGACCACAGCCATCCGCACCCCACTCAGACGTGGTTCGGACCCTGTGATCACAGCCGTCCACACCTCACTCAGACGTGGCCCACACCCTGCGACCACAGTTGTCCACACCCTACTCGGACGTGGTTCGGACCCTGTGACCACAGCTGTCCACACCCCACTCAGACGTGGTTCAGACCCTGCGACCACAGCTGTCCACATCCCACTTGGACGCAGTTTGGACCCTGTGATCACAGCCGTCCATCTGCATTAGCAGATTTTTATCCAAGGTATGTTTTTCCACATGCAGCTCCGCCGCTGGGCAGCTTCAGGCCTGTTACGGCGTCACTGCAGCTTCCCTGCCTGGGTTGTTGGAGCAAGTGGGTTTCACCCCGGGACAGTGCGGGGTGCTGTCCCCGTGATCCCTGCTCTCTGTGCCTCCACGCTGCAGGGGGACGGTGTTGAGAGCCAGAAATGAAGCCCTGAGTGAGAAGCAGAAGCTGGCGTCCTGCCTGCCCTCCTCCGCCGGCCTCTCTGGAGGGCTGCGCCAGGTCCTTCCAACTTTAAAGAGTTGCCTGTGAAGGGCGTCCTCCAGGTGGGTCTGTGGCGCAGTCAAGACCTCTTGCAATCAATATGCTGGGAACACACTTTAAATCACTCCCTCCTCCCTCGAATAGCAGACGCTGACAACAAGCCTGTTATTTAGTATTCCATTTTTTTTGATAGCTCGTTGTATCTAAAAAAGAGATCAATTAAAGCTCTCACAAACCTCTCCAGCTTAATTGAAGGACAATTTAGACATCGCAGCAACAGCAGCTCTGTGGCCATTGCTGCATTTATTCCAGCTATTCAGGTCTCCCACACACCCTCGCCGATGAAGAGATTTCAACTGGAAAAGAAACACTAACATCAGAGGAAAGATAAATTGTCACCAACTTCATTCTTCAACGGATGAAGGGAGCTTTTGAAATAAAAAACAGACCCGAACAATGATGTGAAAACATCTGCGCCTGTGCTCTCCTGAGCAGCAGGACCGCGCTCCTGCTTCCTCCCCGGGAAGGGGCAGCGCAGGGCCCGCTTATTAGCGCAATAGTGAGTGAAGACGCGTGAAGTTGACAGCCCCCCCGTCACGTGAGGCCGCTGTGGTCAGAAATCTCAAGTTCATCTCGTCAAGTCAGTATTTTACGAACCTATCTCTTGCAAAATGGGACCTGAACGTGTTTGTGACGGCCCACAGGTAGCTCTTACTGAAAGCGAGACTTGCAGGTGACAATGAAACACAGCATGGTGACCACAGGGACGCGAGGCACAGGCAACAGTGGCTCCCTGTGCGTTTTCCCGAACGTGGAGTAGAGCCGTCTGGGTGGACTCTCTGGTCCTGCTCAGGACGACGGACACGAAAACCCATGCTGTCGTTACCTGAATATTGAAAGCAACGCCAGGGCCTGAGGGGGCAGTGGGGTGAGCCTGGCCTGGGGCAGGTAGCACCAGGGCTGCTGAGCTTCCAGGGGCATTGGCTGGCAAGTGGCCACAGCCCCTCCCATCGGTCACTGCCTGGTGGGCAGCAGTGTGAAGCCCCCAGGGGTGTGGAGTGTCAGGGGGCTCTGATAGGCAGCTCCACTCCTTGGCCCAGGGCAGGCTTCTCAGGAGCAGGCTCGGAGGCCTGTGGCTCTTCACATGGGACATGGATTGGCTGCTGACCTGAGGGACCAGCCAGAGTGGTCAGGGCAGGAAAGGGCGGGGTCTGCAGGGTTGGAGAAGGCTCTGTGGGGCCAGGCACAGCAAGTGGTGTCAGGTGGATAATGCCGGGGCCTGGGCGGGGAGGGAGCGCAGCGAAGCGGGAGTGGACGGGCAGGTGCAGACCCTGCTTTTATGTCTAGGAGGTGGGTGTAGCCAGTGCGATGTGCAAAGTGTACAGACGATGTGAAATGTACGTGGTGTGTAAAGTACACTAGTAAAGTGTATGTAATATGTAAAAGACAAATGTACGTCAGGTGTACATACCATGTAAAATCTATATAACATGTGGGATGTATATATGTACAGAATACATCATATGTCAAGTAAACTAAATACATCTGGTCTAATAATGCAAAGTGTCTATACAATATGTAAAGTCTACATATTAGGTAAAGTCCACATAATACGTGAAGTCTATCATTGCAAAGCGCACACACACACACACGCACACACACACGTGCGCACACGCACGCACACGCACGTATGCACGCACACATGCACGCGCACGCACACACACACGCACACACACATATGTACATGTCCCTTGCAGCAGGCATGTGGGTGGTCCCTGGGAGGTTTGGGAGCCTTGGTGAACTGACTTCTGCTGAGCACCCAGTAATGAGAGCTGAAATACCAGCTTTGTCTCTCCAACTGTCTCGTGGCTGTTGGCCGTGGCATTCTAAGCATCTGCGTCATGTGGTGCCACTTCATTCTGAAGGGTGGGCAGCACGGTGTGGCCATGGCTCCACGCTTCCTGACAAGTGTTGATCCTACTAGGAAAGATTTTCAGAAGAAGACACGGTGGGCGCAGTTCACACCTACTAGGAAAGATGTTCAGAAGAAGACACGGTGGGCGCAGTTCACACCGGTCCTGCTCTGGAAGTCTAGCTACATTTTGCACTGTACTTCCATTTTCCATCATTCTTATGTCTAAAGATGGTTCAAAATAATTAAAATCAGTGTGATCTGGACATTTGGGGGATGTTTGTAACAGTAAACAACAGATTCTTTGGGACATGAGATAAAGAAGAGCAAGCAGGAGAGAAACGGGAATAGATTTCCTCATACGCAGTCAGAAGAGCGTTTCAGTGAGCTCCCACGGGCAGTGGCCTCGACACAGTGCTCATTTTGTGTCTTCCCTGACTTTCTCTCCTCCCCTTCCCGTAAGGACGATGGCCTCTGTTAGCCAGGGTGGGTCCTCATGGGGCCCTGGGAATGCTGTGGTCTCAGCAGCCGAGGGGTATTACCTGGTGGTGGGTGTGGGTGGCCTTGGCCGGTGTGGTGGAGGGGCCTGTGCTGACTGCACTGCACTCCACGGAAAGCAGCAAGGACACCCCAAGGTCAGCAGAGGCAGAAGCTCAGACGCCGCAGGCCCCAGCAAGGGTGAACAGGGCGTGTAGCCAGTGCCCTGCACACTCTAGAGTTGAGGGCAGTCAGCAGAGCGGCCGGTGCAAGGGCAGGATGTGGGAGGCCGCAGGGAGCACAGATGTGAAATGGACCCAACAGTCCCGTACACGGCTTTTTAGGATGAACAGAGAAATGGACCATTCTGGTCTTAAAGCCTGAAAACTACATTTGTCTTATCTGAGTTTCTTCCTCAGGAAATGACCCTCAGTCCTTTACAATAAAGCACCAAGGAGCTGAAACTCACCAGATCACCGCATCAGGACAACAAGACCCCAGACCCTCACCAGCCGCCTGTCAACCGATGGCTCCTTCTAACCCTCCCTGCTTCCTGTTTCCCCAGACATGGTTACACCTCTTCCCTGCTGTGTAAACTCTAGCTGGTCAGGGAAATGGATCTGAGACTGAGCTCCCCTCCTCTCCGCATCCGCAGTCCTCGTCGTCCCAGGGACTGGCTTTCTGTGCAGAGAGCCCCAGGATGTGGGTCAAACCCTGGTGTCTCGGTAACAGACTCCTGCACTTACAGACTGGCCCCCGCTGGGTGGGAAGGCTCTCCTGCGCTTCTGTTGCTACTGTTGACCAGCTCTAAAATTACCACCTGCAACTCGCAGTGAAAAGTCTGCCTGTCTGTCCTGCTCCTGACTTTGATGAGAAAAGCTGAGGAGCTGGGGACATGGCCTGGGGACACGGCCTGGGGACACCACAGCCTGGGGACACAGCCTGGGGACACAGTGGCTCTCCAACCACAACACTCTTGCCCCAAGCCACTGGAGAAGGGGCAGCAGCTCTCCCTGTGTCCTGTCTCTTCTGAGACAAGAGTGCCATCCTGTACCATGCATTCCTTGCCATTAAGGCAGATGCTAACACCTTTGCAGAAAGGCCAGGTCCCTGCTGAAGGATGTTAATGATGTTTAGGAGATCACAGCTGGGCGAAGGGGGAAAACAACGCTGGGAGGTCAAAGGGCTGCAGAACCCATTACCGGTCCCCCAGTAGCCATTCTGATGGAAGGCCCTGACAAATGACCCCCTGCAAAGCCAGATAAGCCCTGTGCATCCATCAGCTAATGCTGGGCAAGGCGGGAACACAGTGACGGCTGGCTGGAGGCAAGGCTGCCAGGAAGAAAGGGTCTGTGAAGTATGAACACACTCGTGGGTTCTGGGAAAAGGGTGAACCACCCAGTGAGCACTGCATGTTAAGAACAGACCTGGTAAACACAGCCCTGCAGGCAGACAAGGAGCAGACAGAAGCCATTTGTCCAGAGCGGGACCTGGGTGGGAGGCCTTGGCTGTGCAGACACAGGACCTGAAGATAAGATACCATGTTCTGTCACACAGACACTGCCTGCCTGAGTGACTGACCCTCAACAAAAACCTCAGACGCGGAGGCTCAGGGAGCTTCCCCGGCTGGACCTGGGACATGGAGGTTCAGGGGAGCTTCCCCAGCTGGACCTTGGACACGGAGGCTCAGGGGAGCTTCCCCAGCTGGACCTTGGACACAGAGGCTCAGGGAGCTTCCCAGCTGGTGGCACTGCACACATTGTCACCATCATTGCTGGGGAGACTAAGCCAGTCCCCACAACTTGCAGGGTGAGGACACCTGGAGGCGGGTGCGTGGATTCTCCTGGGTGTCACCCAGGCTCCCCTCCCTTCGCTGGTGACAATTTGTGGACCTTCACTGTGTTAAAGGATGACTGGTGGCGTGCCAGCCTCACCCAGTAAGTACCAGTGAGTATGGAGCATGAGGGTGGCCTTGGGGACCCCAGCAGAGCCAAAGATCCCTTCACTGACTGGGTGAATACACCGCGTAGGTCCAGAGATAGTGATGGCAAACTCAGTTTCACAGACTTTGAATTTGGGAAGGCCAGTGAGATACCCCAGCCGAGATGCCCCGGAGGCCGTGGAGCAAGGGTGATAACGTCTCACCAGAGGGTCAGATCTGGCAAATGCATGGGTTACAGTTGAAGCCACAGATGTGAACTGCAGTCCAGTACGTGCTGGGGGAGTGAAGGTCTGGGATAAGGAGAGCCACCGACAGAAAGAAACAGGGAGAGAAAAAGCAGGCAGAGCTGCCTGGAAGCGACCACACTCAAGGGAGGCTGGCCGGTGGTGTCACAGGACACCAGGCAAGTGGGGAACCTAGGAAGAGTTATTTTGTGACCTGGGCTGACAGTTTTATTAAAAGGGACAAGTGAGTGGCCAAAGTGTGAGGGGCCAAGGGGGGCCTGGCGGGAATGAGGGTGGGCTGTGAAGGGGGCCTGGCTGGGCCACAGATCTCCCCACAGGGGAGAGGCACTGGTTTGTCACTGTTGTTCTTGAATTAAGCTTGTTGAGTTGCCGACTAGAAGATGCTAAAAGAGCGGGAGAATCTGAGGACGTCTGATTCTGCAGTCAGGTTTCAGGACAGGGCAGGAGCTGAGGCTCGGGTCCGGTACACGGAGTCCAACACGCTACGGGGAAACCACTTTAGCTGGGGAGTCTCCTCCTCCCACTGAAAGGCGGAGTGGGGCGGGGCGTGGAGCAGACATGGCCGAGTGTATAAACAGCAGACAAACAAGTTTCCTCAAAAAAATTCTGTTTCTGTTTAGCAGGGACGCAAGGCGTTTTTTTTCAGAAGCACTAGGAATGAGTGGATTGTGGTTCGTCCATATTATTTGATCGTTTGATTCTTCCAAAGGCATATTTGTAGTAGAAATGCCAGAAGGAAGGAGGGAGACAGGAGGTGGGAGGAGGCGCAGGGGCCAGCAGGGTGCCCGGGGCTGGAATCGCGCCCAGTGGCATGGATTTGTCCTGGTGGTGCCAGGAGAAGACGCTGCCTTCTATTCTTCCTCTGAGACCCACCGACGGTCAAACAGCTTAAACAAGGAAGGTGAATGCAAAGCTTGGCTCCTCACTCTTTCTCCTCATTGTCACAGAGCTGGCCAAACCCATGGTCCCCATTCTCTAGACACCAAGGCTGATGCCCTGGAAAAGCAGGAACCATCGCAGGGTGCACAGGGGGATGACCCAGTCCCTGCTCAAGCATGGGAACAAGCCCAGACCTTCCTCCCAGCCAACTGAGACCCTGGAGAAATGGCTGCTGATAGGGCCTCTCCCCTCCTCTCCTGGGTGCCGGGTCTACAGTGTGAGATTAGCTCTCTGTACCCAGCCAGGAAGCCCTGAGTTCCTTTTAATAGTATGCTCTGCAAGCTCACAGTAGAGGGATCCTCTGGAAAACTCAGCCCATCGTATTGTCTATAGGAGGCTACTAGGGCCCGAAAAGTAAGACACACACACACAGACAAACACGCACCCAGCAGGGCTCGAGAGATTTTTCCCTCTCTCCAATAGGCTCTGAGAAACGGGGTGCCTGCTCCCCGCACCTCAGCCCACACCTGGAACCCCCGTCCCGGCCACCTGCTCCCCTGCACTCGGCAAACACACAAGTGCGTTTGGTTTGTTTTCCTCTCTGGGCGTCTGATCAAATTTTTAAGCACCTCTTTGTTGCTTTGTTCTCCCTGAATTGTTTGGAAGTGCTAACCTCAAAGTACAATGGAAAATGCCTTCCTGCGGTACCTTTGGCCTGACAAGGCGAACCGCAGCTATTTTCCGAGAAAGCTCATTCTGTGGAGAGTGTCAGTGTAATTGCACTGATTGTGCCGGCCCCGAAACCCCTGAGCCACCACAGGTCTTTGAAAACCAAGGAAAATTGAGTCAACACATTTTCACAGCTAATGATGCTCTCTAGTTGATTAAAGCCGATGACCCACATGGCCCAATTTGCCACTATTTACTGGAGATATAAAAGGCACGGACCTCAGGCCCCTTCAGGGAGGTCGCAGACACACAGACGGACACTGGGGAGGTTTTAGTGCACTTGAAGCAGCCACGTGGCTCTGGGATGAAACGAGCTGATTTTGGAATTTGTTAGAGTCCTGGGCGCTGGAAGGGATTTGGAGACCAGTAGATGCCCCGGCTGCACAGACAAAAAACCCGCAACCCCGAGTGCCCAGTCATTTGGTGAAGACGCGACAGGTCTAGAACACGGAGTCTGTGCCTTGCCGTCCGTGCTTCCCAAGCCACTGTGTGAGCGTGAGGCTGTTTGGGCCGCAACAGGATGGATCGTGCGGAATTCAGAGACTCAAGGTGCACTGTGCTTTTGAAATAAAAAGAAGGGCAGAGAAGTGGCTGCTCCGGCTTGGATTCCGCCCTGTTGAAATTCACACGTGGGAGCCTGACTCCCAGGACCCCAGACTTCCGCAGTAGTCCGCTTATTTATAATTTCAGGGTATTTGAAAGAAGATACGGAAGCAGGAAATCATCCTTTTTGCTGGGCTCCTGGGTTTTGTCAGGCTTATTTGACTTTCTCCTCATTGAAACTATGCAGGGTTCCTTCAGCATCACTGCAGCTAGTAATTTGCCTTCCACAGTGAACCTGTTACTGCCACAGCTTCCAGAGGATTCTCACGTGTTATCTCATTTTACATGATGCCCAGACTTCTTGGGAAGGTGATCATCTCCCCGGACCGGAGGACACCACGCGTCCTTTACACAGGCCATGCTCCAGGGCTGCCTACCAACTCCAGCGGGCCTTAACCATGGCAGAGAAAAAGCACCCGTCAACGCCTTTATTAGGTGCGAAGCTCTTTTAAATGTAAGCTTCTTAAGGATGATGACTTGATCTTATCCAGCATTTTATCCTATAGAATGCTACAGAACCAACCTACAGTAGGTATCTAGTAAATATCTATAGAATACATAAATAAATAAAAAGTCATATAGCAACCCCCAAAAATGGTGTCTTTACAGAGGTGCTGAAGTTGAATGAAGTCAGATGGTTGGGTCCTGGTCCAATCTGCCTGGTGTCCTTATGAGAAGAAGGGACGAGAACACAGACACACACAGACACACACACAGACACACAGGCACAAGACACACAGACACACGTATAGGCACACACACACGGACACACACAGGCACACACAGACACACACACACACAGACACACAGACACACACAGAGGGAGGACTCTGTGAGGACACAGGAAGACGTCACTGTCCACAAGCCACGGAGAGGCCCGGGAGGAACCAGGCTCCTGGACACCTTGATCTCCGGTTTCCAGCCTCTACAACTGTGACAACATGAATGTCCATTATTGAAGCCATCTGGGCTGTGGTATTATGACAGGCCCAGGAAAGTCTTACAGGGACCAACTAAATTATTCTCCACGTCTTAAGAGAAGAAAACGTGTTGTTCAGGCTGTCACAGTGGTAAAGTCCTTCTCATCTTCAGCCAGTGCCTCAACGATCCAGAAGACACAAAGGAGGCAGGCTGGCCTCTGACAGCATGGCGCCGGGAGCCGGCTCACACCTTCTCTTCCCAGGTGGCTGTCCCTCTGCCCGCCCTTCCTGCCATCCCTCTACTGTAGAACTTGTAAAACTTTTATTATTATTTTTTAAAGCAAAAATAAAAGAATTTTAAGGTCTTTCTTCCAATGACACCTTACTTGGTAGCCCAGAAATAAAACAAGGAAGTGGAGGAAGCTCCCTGAGGTGCCAGGGCCTGGGAATTGGCTCCCGCAAGCCTCCCTTCCTGTGCCTCTGGTGGGGATGGGCCCCAGGTCCAGCGATGGCCAAATCAGAGGAGCCTGCTGGGCCTCTGGCTGTGAATGTGAAGGGGACAAAGGGTTCCAAGTAGACAGGAGCTCTGAGAAGGGAGGGCTGAGCTTGGCTCCGCAGAACATGCTGGGAAAGGCAGAGAGGATGGGACAGCCCCACCCTGATGCTGCCGACATGGAGTCCTGGGTGCAGGAGGGGCAGCGTGGCCACCCCAGGGGAGCGGAGTGAGGCTGAGGGTCTCTGGGTGGCCTCTGGCATGGGGCATGCAGGCTCTGGCCAAGCCGTCCTTCCGCACACGATCCCTCGAAGCCAATCACGGAATCACCCAGTCCCAATTGTGCCAGCAAGTGTTTATCAATCAGGGGTTAACGGCTGCTCCTGGCCACACCCCCTCTGAACAGGTGGCTCTGCAGTCCCCAGGATGCCCGTGGGGAGAGATGGCCTGTGGCCAGGAGCCTTCCCTTCGCAGCTCACGGGCTGCACTCCAGGACAGTTGTGGCTGCACCATGTACGTGGGCACAGCCCCGGGCTCTTGCAGCGTCCTCCCTCCCCTCTGGCCAGTTTGGGTCCCTGTCCTTGGGGCGTGAGGGGCATGGGATGCCTGCAGACTCTAGAGAGTGGGTGAAGAGAAGTGGGAGGCAAAGCCCCAGTGCTCACCCGGGGGGCCAGAGGAAGCAGGATTGGTATGTCTGCCCCACGGTGTCCCAGAGAAGATGGGCACTGTCCTGTGCAGCACTCAGCGAGGGGCTGCCTAGGTCAGCTTCAGGGAACAGTCAGTCAACACATCTATCAGGGACAGGAGGAGGGAGGGAAGGGGAGAGAAGGGCCTGAGGGCTGCCTGGGGTCAGGGATTGCCTTCCTCTGTCCCCGTCCTGCCCAACCCTCACCCCTGGCAGAAGCGGAATGGGTCCTTGTGGTCTTGGCAGGGATTTTATTGACCTATATTTTCTGTGTTTTGGTTTTTCACTCCTACGGAATGGAACCCTTAATTAATTCACCTGTTAGTCACTCAGCAAACGTGTCAGGATTTTTGAGGCAGAAACTGCATGTCCCCCAAGGTCTGGGCCAAGTCATGGTGGAAACATTTTGGGACATGGGGGAGAGCAGTGCCACCCTGGGCTCAGAGTTTCCTGCCCCACCGCCGGGAGCACCGTGTCCTCACAGCCCGGGGGAGCACCGCCATCTCTGAACGCCACCAGACACCAGGTGGCTCATAACATCGCGGAATGACTGTTTTAATCATTAATTACCAAATAAATGTCACTTTGCTGGTACAATATATGCAGTGATTTCTGTCATAAACTGACATCTGTAAGTCATAAATTGCTTAGTTTTCACTGCTTTTAATTGCTGAGTTTTCCCAAGCTACACGGTGCACACATTTTGGATCCTGTTCAAACTTCTCTGGCACCAGGCGCCTTCTGGGAACTGGCACAGACAAGGCAGACAGTGGGTCCTGCTGGCCTCAGCAGCGCCAGGGGCACCTGATCTCTCACAGAAACATTTGGCCCGCTCCCAGGAAGAGGCTTCCATGGAAAGCAAGAAGACCCTTTAATCAGAGGAGATTCTGGCACGTCTCAAAGGAAGGGTGCAGCTTGCGCCGCTGAAAACGGAAATCAAAGGAAAGCGATGCTCTGATGGACTGGGGGAGGCAGCTCCGGCTTGGCATTGTTCAGAAACACCCTGGCTCCTTCTCTGTTTGATTTCCAACAGGTTATTCCCAGAAGAACCACAGTCCTTTCTATCCAGAAGCCTAAAAATACATGCTTTTAGAGCACTGTCAGAGCAGGTTAAGAATAAAGAAGGCATTTGGAGCACAGGCAGAAAAGACTTGTTTGCTTCCAAGCACAGCGGTGGAGGCAGGAATAACACGCTGCAGAAACCACACCCACACTCGAACGCAGGGAGACGCTTCTCCACTACCCCAAACACCGGGCCTCTGCCCCTCGCTCGTAAATGAAGTCCAGGTTCACGCAGAACCAGTGGAATTCTAAAATTATACAAATCAGCAGAGGAGGCCTGTAAGCTGGCTGCTGGAAGGTCGGCTGGTGGAGATGGCCAGGCTCAGAGCCTGCAGCCAGGGCTCAGCCTGCTCTGTCCTCTCAGGGGGCCTGGGTCCTGCAGCCTCTGGCAGAGACAGAAGCTGGGGTCTGGGTCTCATCTCAGGGCCCTGTGTCTCTTTCCCTCCACCCGTCTGCAGGGTAGGATCCTGGTTCTGCCTCCGGTGGCCTGGGCTAGGCTCTGGGCTCCCCACTCAGCCCCTCAGCTCTCCAGCATCCACTCAGCCTGGGGGGTTGTGGCTTCCCCATTCCCATTTGTTTCTTGGGGCTTCCCAGCCCTCCCCTGGCCCACAGAATCAATTCCCTCCTAGGATTAAATTCCCTCCGGTTTAAATGCACAGTCATTTTATTTTTTTGTGGAGCTCTGACAGAACCATCAAAGAATGCTGCCTCTTCCCTGTATATGCTGGAGATTAAAACGTCACTTAGAAACACACAAGAACCTCTGCCCCGGTCTCCACTATCCCCCAACCAGCATCCCCCGAGTTCCAACTGTGACGCTGGAGTACAGCTTTCTTTCCCTCGGGGAGGCGGCTTCAGGGCACAGATGGTACCGCTCATTCTCCCGTGCTCACCAGAGGATGGCACCTCACTTGGTCAGGGCCCCAGGAGGTCCTTTCAGATTTCCAGCAACACGTGTATCCTGGGCTGTCTTGCCTCCTATTTCTGGGATACTTTGGTTTGCACTACTGACAAGGTATTTTTAAACTTTTAATTTCAACTTTGATTGTGGGTTCAGGAGGCACGTGTGCAGGTTGTTACCAGGGTGTGCTGCGTGGGGCTGAGGTTTGGGATATGAACGACCTCAGGCCCCGGTACTGAGCACGGTGCTGAATAGTTTTTCAGCCCTCGTCCCCCTGCTCCAGTAGTTCCAGGTCTATTGTTCCCGCCTTTATGTCCACGAATATCCAAAGTTTACCTCCATTTATGGGTCAGAACATGCAGTATTTGTTTGAACCTGGGTGGTGGAGGCTGCAGTGAGCTGAGATCGTGCCACAGCACTCCAGCCTGTACAGCAGAGCGAGACCCTATCTAAAAAAAAAAAAAAAAAAAAAAAAATCCCTGTTCTTCCATCACCTGTGGCTGCCACATTCCCTGCCCTCCTTTGAAGCAGCTGCCAGCAGCCTAGTTCCCAGCCCCAGGGGCTTCACCCCAGGCCCAGCAGTGAGTGTGACGTCCCAGTGGGCATGGGGCAAAGAAGAGAGGCACTGCCTGAACGCCCTGCCTCAGGAACCCCCACGCTCCCTGCCCCAGGCTGTGCCTGGTGCCGACTCCCTGGA
>NW_016108022.1:265044-277778 GCF_001604975.1 Cebus imitator
GTCCTCATCTTGCCGTATTTTCCTTCACTGCCATCACCACCTCCCAGCCTCACATGCATGTGTTATGTTTCACCCATGGATGTTTATGTTCCACGGGAACCAGCACTTGGCTGGTTTGTTCACATTTGGACTCAGAGCCTGGCATGTGTGCATCTGGTGTCTGTGTCTGGCACTGTTTTGAGGCTTGGGAAAGTTGGGTAAACTCTCTCAATCGCAGCCCCAGTGCTGAGACAATCCATGCCCACGTCCACGTGGGGCTTTAAGACATGGATGCCCTCCAGCTGCAAGGACTGTCAAATCCAAGCTCGGGAGAGAAAGATGTGGTTTCCAAGATAAATGCTGGATCCTTGCTGTCCCCACCCAGGACTCTACTGCTTCTATGGAAATGTACATTGCTGTGTGACAGGAAAGAGCTGAATAGATCATGCTGCAGTGTGGACGTGGGTTCCGGCTGGTCGGGGCTGCGGTCGTGGACATGGCTTCCGGCTGGTCGGGGCTGCGGTCGTGGACGTGGGTTCTGGCTGATCAGGGCTGTGGACGCTGGCTCTTGGAGCCGTCTCCGATACCGTGCCAAGGGTCCAAAGATGCTAACGTCAGTGGTGAGGTCAGAGTCTCTCTATGATCCTGCAAGTGACTCGAGTCACCTCCCCTGGGGAGGGTCCTCCAGAGGCTGGTCCCCTGGGTGGAGCCCCGGAGGAACAGGGTGAGAATCAGACCAGGAAAACAAACACCATGCTTAGTGACTCCACAGTCCTGTCCCGGTTGACTGATGATTTTAGACATTTTAAGACATTTCATAGGGTTTTCTGTAGATTTGACAGGTCTTTTTATCTTGAAGCAGGAAGTAGAAATGATAGGACTAAGCAGGGAAAAACAGTTTATTAAAAGGTACCCACGTCGCAGTGACATTCTCGTCATAGCGAGACGGCGGCTTCTCAGAGGTGTGTCCTCACCCTCCGGGGAGCAGCAGGGCTCCTGCTGGTTAAAGGACCCTGGGCTCTGCATCAGATCTCTGCAGGTGAGGAATCCCACCGCGTGGTGGGCGGCAGGTGAAAACTGCAGTGTAAACAACTGATTTTCATATCTAGGATGAAGGTGAAGGCAGGAGACGTTCTCCTTCCAAGGCCAACTTGGATTACTTATCTAACAAATTGTAAGATTCCCAGACTAGTCAGCTCCTTAATGCATCTCTATAAAAACTGTTTAAAAGAAAAGAGCCAAATGTCTGTGTTTTTCTGGACCCCCAACTGAAGCCTGTTTCTGAAACACAGCCTCGAAAAGAATGGTTCTGCTTTCTCCCTTGTTTCTTCCAAGAGGTCAGGAGTGATTAATTAGAAACGTTATCTGATCAAAACCGCGATCCTTTTAGCAGAGCAAAAAGAGTTTAACAGCTTCTTTGACCTGTCATACCCAGCAGAAAAGCAGATGAGGAGGACGCATTTCAACGACTGTAGGGCGCCCTGGGTCATCGCGCACTTGTGAACACACGAGCGGGGCGTTGGGTTGAAGAGCTCCCCTCTAGCAAAGCTGGAGAGGCTGGCAGTCCTGGGAAGTCCAGGCAATCATATGACTGAAGTCGGGGAAGTCAGGAAAGGAAGAAAAAGCCACGCTCCCACCCACGCAGGACAGCGGGGTCACGGGCTGAGGATGTCGGAGCAGACACAGCCTCCCGGGGACTTCGGCGGTCATCTGTCCACACCGAGGCCCCAGACCGGGCAGCTGGCTGTGGCAGCAAGTTCGAAGACCTGCAGGAAACTCGTGCCTCTGAGTAAGGTACACAGACAGAAAACGGTCCTCTCTTCCAAATCCTCTTGCCAGAATGCAGGGGAGCCTCACCTCTCTTTCTCCAGGGAGGGCCTCGTGTACTAGAGACCTGTGTTTCCAAATGCCTGACCCGGAGTTTCAGATCCACACTCACCGTCCGACAGAAATGGCATGTGAGCCATGTAGGCGCCATTACATTTTCTAGAAGCTCAGTAAAAATCACAAGTGAAACTAACTTTAGTAACACATATTATCATACCAGTATGTCCAAAACTTTATCATATCAACTTGTAATCAGTACAAAGACATCAAGGAGATACTTGAAATTCATTTTTTCTATGAAATCTTTGAAACGTGTTGTGTGTCGGTCACTGGCGGCCTCTCTCTCTCTGGACCTGCCCACATCTGAGTGTGTAACTGGCACCTGTGCCCTGGCTGTGGGGCTGGCTGCCACAGACCCAGA
Source organism: Cebus imitator (assembly GCF_001604975.1). NCBI lineage: Eukaryota > Metazoa > Chordata > Mammalia > Primates > Cebidae > Cebus > Cebus imitator. Next base: position 267,272 of record NW_016108022.1, read on the forward strand.
CACCTTGTGTTTCAAACCCAAGTACAGGGAAATGAATTTATTTTCGTTGGTTCCAAGCTTGCTGATTTCCTTGACTGTCTAATTTCTTGGAACTGACTTCATACTGCATTCAACGCATTCTTCAGCAGATACTTCCTGAGGGCTTACTATGGGCCAACCACCCTTTTAAGTACTGAAGATTCAACAAGACAAAACAAAATAAACAAAAGACCAAATAAGACCCTTCTCTGTCCACCCAGACTGCGAACCGAACCATCATTCCGGAGCCTTTTCTTAATCCCAGATTTGGGGGAGTTGCCAGAACCTGCCAGCCATGGGGACCTTTCCACCTGGTCCCCATGCAGCTGCTGGGCCTGATCCTAGATGCTGATAAGAGCTTCCTAAATCGATCTCCTGCACCCTGCCCTAGAACTGCCCCCAGGGGGAGGTCCCAGAGGCCTTCAGGGGCTCGGGCACTCGGGACCCCCCTGCCGTGGCCCAGCTCCGCCGCTCCCTTGGCACCCTCTCCACGCTCACTCCATTTCCCCTCTCTCTCTTGCCCATGCCACTGGGATTGCCACATCTTGTCTTGGCTCCTGGTGCCTAGAAGTCCTAGAAATATGCAAATCAGATGCTGCTAAAATGTTTCTGTGAATTTCAGTGGCCTCTGGATGCAGCCGCCACTCCTGAGTTTCCTGGCTCCCGAGCTCAACCGCCTCCTGGGATTGGTCCTGCCTCAGCCGAGCGCGTCTCCCTCTGGCCATTGGCACCGCGGTTCCCAGGGGTGCCCACCATGCAGCCTCTCTTCTCAAGGACCCTCGGTTCTTCTGCCTGGGCAGCCTCTCTCACCCAGCCGAGCCCTCCCAGGCCCAGTCAGCTTTTGTTCACCTTGAGAACTCATCTCAGGACCCCTGACCGGGCCATTCTCCTGCAAGCGTGTTCTGTGTATGTTGCCCATGCACGTCCCCTCCCGCCCTCCCCACTTGTGCTCTCATCTCTCGTGCAGTTGCCATTTCTTCCTGGCAGGGAGAGCCTTTCCTTCTGGAGGGCAGAGACCTTCTTCTCTCAGAAAGCCACAGGACGCAGAGGTTAGGACCGGGGCTCTGCCGTCTGACCCACCTAGTTACAAGTCTGACTCCGTCACTGGGACAGGGGAAAAGGTTCCCAGCATTTCTGAACGTGCTCCTCAAGTGTGAGATGACAAAATCTCACAAGTCGGGTACACGCAGTGCGCTCATGAGCCGTGTCCCTAGAACTGGCTCAGAACCCGTCAGTTCTGATCTGCAATCGCTCATTCATCTCCGGCACCTATGATAAGGCGCAGCACATAGTAGGTGCTAATGAATAGTCTAAAAAGGTGAATGATGCTCCCCCAGCTGGAATTCTTCCTGGAGCCTGGCCCTTCGCATTGGGCTAGACCTGAATTCCACTCATGGTTCTGCCCGTTACCAGCCTGCCATGATGGGCCGGCCACGTAACTTCTCTTTGCCTCATGTTCTTCAATAGGGCAGCCGAGGTCAGGCACCTGCCCTGCAGGGGTGTGGGGGGGCCGCTGCAGGGGCCGCAAGGGATGCCAGCAATGGGGTGTCTCTGCTCATTGCAGAGACTCAAGACATATGACTGAAGTTGTAATTACTGTTCTTCTTCTTCCATTTCTCCTTCAACAAGTGTTTCCTTAATCTCTCAGCCAGAAAGAAGCACTTTCCCGCTGAGCTCCCGCACCCTGTGGAGCTATGGTGAGAATGTCGTCAACTTAAGATGCTGACGCGTGTCCCTGCGACTCCCCCGTGACCTCCTGCACCCTGTAGAGCTGTTTTTGGAGAGAACGTGGTCTTCCTAAGGTGCTCACGCATGTCCCTGTGTCTCCCCGTGTGACGTCCCACACCCTGTTGAGCCGTCCATGGTGAGAACGTGGTCTAAGATGCTCACCTGTGTCCCTGCGTCTCCCCACGTGACCTCCCACACCCCATAGAGCTGTCCATGGTGAGAACGCGGTCTTTCTGATGTGCTCATGCATGTCCCTGCGTCTCCCCACGTGACCTCCCACACCCTGTCAAGCTGTCCATGGTGAGAAAGTGGTCTCCCTAAGATGCTGACATGAGTTCCTGCATCTCCCCATGTGACCTCTGGCATCCATCTCTCACATCAGATGCTTGCTGTTGGCTGTAGCTTAGCTTACTCATCTTATCCTCCTTGGCCACTTAAATATTAAGAGGCCATTGATGAAACTTTGTTGAATGAATATAAGGTCACTAATGTAATCGTGCCAGTTTATGGAACAAACAGAACAGTGGCATGAGGAATACAGAGCCCTGTCTCTCTAGGATATTAGATTTAACTTCTACTATCTTTGGTTTTTTATTTCTGCCTTTTAAAAAACCCCAGAGCTTCATAATAGTGGCAATCTCTTTTGCTTTAACAGCTCTTTGTGGGCTGCAGGGTGAATTCCAGATTCCCATGATCTCAATTCATTGAATTTCTAGAGAATTTGGGCAATGGCTGCTCCAGCGTTTCCGGCCTGCCCTTGGCCCTAGACCTGCTCCCACCTGGGCTGGGGTCCAACCTGCAAGCAGCACTGGGGCCTTCTCTCCCTCCCATGCTGGGCTCTCCACCCTCCTCAACTGCAATGATGCCAGGACTGTCCTTCCCAATACACTGGCGCCAGGTCTTCCATGAACTCTGCTTGGGAACATTTGAGTTTCTGGCCCTCCCATTGCACTCTGGGCTATGATTTGCCCATCAGCATTTTGTATGTCTCTCAATCTATGACTTTGGATCTATGTGGATTATTCTGGCTCTTCATATGAAACCTCTTCTTGTGTCTTTTTCTGTTTTAATCTAATTCCAGGAATAATCACTGTCTGCCATGCTGATTGAATGCATCTTCACAACCCACCATAAACACACGGGTATGCGTGTAACGTTATGCCCCCCTCCCCTGCCCTAGGCACAACCTCTTCTCTGGTGCCTTCTATCGTTCTAGATCCACAGATAAACTTGGAATTTCTGAAATATAACTGCAAGTGTCTACAAGAGGAGAGGGGGCTGAGGGGAGGCAGCGGGGACTTGGGCTAATCTCTTGCGGGCCTTAGAAGCAATTAGGGGGCATTTTTGAAAGGCGTCTAACTTCTGCCACCCAGGACAAGAGAGAATCTGAATACTATCATCTGGCCACTTAGAATAACCTGCCTTACTCTGTCCAGCGAGTGCAAGCAGCTTTGGTTTTTTTTTCCTAGGCTGACTGTACACTGTATTTGTGGTGTGCCAGAGACACTCATTTCATCAAAGTACTAGGAATGAGTATCTTATCCAAACAAGATTCCTAGAGAGAAGGGACATTCGGCCCTCTGTGTTGGAGGCGTGGTGTGTTCACGCACTTCTCTGTGGTGGGGCACCCTTGCATGCTGTGGTCCTGCCTGTGGTCCTGCCTGTGGCCCTCCCTGTGGTCCTGCCTGTGGTCCTCCCTGTGGCCCTCCCTGTGGCCCCTCCTGTGGTCCTGCCTGTGGCCCTNGCCTGTGGTCCTCCCTGTGGCCCTCCCTGTGGCCCCTCCTGTGGTCCTGCCTGTGGCCCTCCCTGTGGTCCTGCCTGTGGCCCTCCCTGTGGTCCCGCCTGTGGCCCTCCCTGTGGCCCTCCCTGTGGCCCTCCCTGTGGTCCTGCCTGTGGCCCTCCCTGTGGTCCCGCCTGTGTCCCTCCCTGTGGCCCTCCCTATGGTCCTGCCTGTGGCTCTGTGCCCCTCTCTGTCAGTCATCACCGTCTCAGCTTAACTCTGCAAGCAAAGGAACTCAGGACCGCAGGCATCTCCACGTAGGCTGGTCCAAGGACAGTTAAGAGATCGCGACGCTTTTCTCATCGTTACTTCTCCTCTAGGTTGAGCTCGGTCTAGCAAACAAAACAAAACTCCTCTGTGTACAGTGAGCGTGTGTAGAAAATATGGTGGTTTACTTCCTGTGAAGCCTTCACTCTCATTTCGCATACACAGGGTCAGCAGTTGCCGGATTTGCCGGGGACAGGCCCGGCTTTTGTTCTCCATACTGTGTGATTTCTGCCGGCACCACCTTGCCTACCTAACAGGGTCCTGGTTCAGAAAAAGATTCATATTTTCAGTCTAAACATGTGTCTCCTTTAAAGAACAGTACTGAGACATTGTTCTTTTTTCTCTTTTGTTAGCAATTCTAATTTGTTTTCCCAAGTTGCTACTCTAAAGTTCAGGTACCATGAAATCCTAATTGCTTTCCCTCAATAGCTGTGCACGCGAGAAACTAATTTGGAAATAATGGACAGAGTTTCAGTGGTTACTGCGGGGAAAGGAAAGTGCATTCATTTTTTAGTAGAACAATTGTATGTGATTCAGTGATGTCTATTTTCTAATAGCAGATGGCAGATTCAATGAGAGAAATAGCAACTCGAATCATTAGTTAAAAAATTAGTGTCACTTTGTTAGATGTGGTGATTGCATTCTAAACTGGAGGTGGAATTACACACTGTTGACTTGTACATGTCCTATTTTAACTCTTCTACATATTCTGTATATCTACACACAACCATTTTAACTGCAAAATTCCATGCATGTATATGTTCTTAAACATTTGCTTCCATATAACTACATTCATTTACATTCTAACATCTGGCCAAAGCAATTTTTATGAACAGAAAATAATGTCACTATAATTGACTTAAAATTAACAGGAAAATCAGAAAGGAATAGGTATAAATATACAACACACCTGTCAGGAGAGAAAATAAAAACCGTCAGGTTTTAGAAATACAAGGCAATTAAGAATTCTTTTTTTTTGAGACAGAGTCTCGCTCTGTCACCCAGGCTGGAGTGCAATGGGATGAAATCTTGGCCCACTGCAACCTCCACCTCCTGGGTTCAAGTGATTCTTCTGCCTCAGTCTCCTGAGTAGCTGGGATTACAGGCACCCACCACCGTGCCTCGCTAATTTTTTTGTATTTTTATTAGAGACAGGGTTTCACTGTGTTAGCCAGGCTGGTTTTGAACTCTTGACCTCAGGTGATCCACCTGCCCTGGCCTCCCAAAGTACTAGGAATACAGGTGTGAGCCACTGCGCCTGGCTAAGAATTCATAATTGTATTTTCTTTAGTTTAGACTTCAGAGCAGACTTAGAATTGTGGGAGTTTAGAGACCGAAAGACAAACAGCACGAAGGTGAGCGTGCAGCAGGGTCAACAGGTGAGCGTACAGGTGAGTAGGCAGGTAAGTGAGAACAGTCCATGATGTACCTGACAGGTTTATGTACCTGACAGGTTTTGAAAATCAAAATGTTTTATATCTGAAAGGGCTTTAGGAAAGAAATAAGATTCCCACACAAGGAACTCGGAGGCTGCACATCACGGGAGGTGGCATCCTTCCCTCCTGCCCCCAGCTGAGCCTTCTGCTGAGCAGGAGGAACCACATGTGACGTGGGCTGAGAGCACGGAACAGACCTCACACATGTGCAGCACGAGGAAAACGTCAGGTTTGAGGGCATTTTCCCGGAGGATAGGAGTGAAACCTGCATGGATGATGGGGCATCAGGCAGGAACAAGGGCTTTGAGTCTGAGATGGAGAAGCTGGTGCTGGGAACTGGGGGCATTTTATGAAATGTGGGGTTTTAGGAAAGAGCTGGGCAGTTGCCAGGAGCCGGGATGGGTTAGAAGTGGCATGAGCCTTCTCGGACATTCCCAGAAAGAGCCACAGAGAACAGACACTCCTGTTCCCACCATCCTGGAGGCTGGGTGTCCAAGGTCAAGGTGGGCAGGGCTGGTTCCTAAGGTCCCTGCCCTTATAGACGCTGTGGTCTCCCTGTGTCCTCACGGGGTCCTGCCCCTGTGCGTGTCTGTCTCGGAATCTCTGCTTTTATAAGAACACCATGCAGACTGAATTAGGGCCTTCCCTAAAGACCTCATTTTACCTTAATCATCTCTGTAAATACCCACCTCCAAACCCAGTCACCTGAGGTCCTGGGGGTCAGACTTCAACCTGTGAATTTGGGGGACACATACAGCCTGGAAGAGGCAGCTATTTCAGTTACCTGACATGAGGCAGGAATGGCTATGTGGGCAGAGCGGAGAGGAAAAGAGGATTTGAAGGGTGATTTCAGGGCATTGCACGGCACTGACAGGAGATCCAGGGGAATGACTCGGGCTGAGCTGGCAGAAAAACAGAAGCCAAAAGAGAAACCATGGGCAGCAACACTGTAAACAGGTAAGTCAACTTCCTGACTCCTTATACAGGTTATTAAGCTGAATTGGTTTTGTGAGTGAATTAAGATTATTGATGGAACAGAATGAATCAGTAGCAGTAAAACCTTAGTAAGTAGTAGTGCTAATTAATTCACCCCTCACAGAATGGCTTGTGATTGCATTTTACTAGCAGAGCAATTCTGCTGTTTTTGTTTCTTAAAAAAAATTAAAACTAATATATTCCCCTGGCTGCTTAAGAAGCTGCTATAAATTAAAGGCCAGGCTGCTCAGCTCATTAAAAAGGCAGCGGCTGGATTCTGTATTCTCACTGTTGATTATTTTTTCTGGGAGGGAAACTCATGCCCATTCTGCCAACTCACAGGTGGTGATCGTGGAGAATAATGGGTCTTAAAGACACCGAAGCAGCTCATTTCACAGCAGAGACTCTGGTGAAGCTGAGCAGATGGGCATGCAGCGCTTGGTGTCAGCACCGCCAGGTCACGGGGCAGTGGAGCCCCTTCCTGCCTGCACACCCTGGAGACACATGCGTGTAGACGCTGCTCGGAGGGGCTCTGCACCTGGGCTCTCTCCCCTCAGTCCTCAGCCTCCTCCCCACCTGCTCCTGTGCCTCTGTGGCCCTGGGATGGAGGCGGATGGGCTGCTCAGCCGGAGGACCCTGTGGGACCTCCCCGTGGTCAGGCTTCATGGTTTCCACATGGGGTCACAGAGCCCCAGAAAGGGTGGTGGTTTGGCTCTGGTCTTGGGGCAGGGCCAGGGTCATCCTGAGTCAGCTCAACCCAGTCTGCCTTCATCCCTCCTCCATCACACATTGCTCAGGGACCCTTCCTATTTGAGAGCACGTGAAGCCCCCTCAAGTCAGAGAGGGGCACCTACAGCTGCAGAGCACACAGCCCATGGGTGAGGGGGTCCAGGATCCATGGGAGGGGGCTCAGGGCCACAGGAGGGGGTTCAGGATCTGTGGGAAGGGGCTCAGGGCCTCTATTGGCGGGGGTTTGGGATCCATGGGATGGGGCTCAGGGTTCATGGGATGGGGCTCAGGGTTCATGGGATGGGGCTCAGGGTCACAGGAAGGAACTCAGGGTCACAGGAGGGGACTCAGGGTTACTGGAGGGGACTCGGGGTCACAGGTGGAGGGCTCAGGGCCCATTGCAGGAGGCCTCCTCCTGCTGTACCTCCTGGAAATATGGTGTCAGGAGTTCATGCCATGGTTCTGTAGATGCTGGCAGGAGCTGAGGGGACTGAGGGTTCCATGAACTACAAGTGGGACCCATGGGATATGTGGTGGTAGGTCTGTGTCTCTGTCTGGTGATCCTCAGTCTCCAGTGGGCTGAGGGGCGCTGTGCACGCCCTCAGTTGGAGATGAGGCAGCTCTGTTTCCTGAAGATTTGAGCCCTGAAACCCGTGCCCCCAGTGTCTCTCAGGGAAAGACCCTTGGGGACAATGGCTGCATCACACGTGGAAGGTGGAGGATGAGGAGGGGGCGTGTGGACTCCAGCAAGTGTGGTTCAGGCCCCACTCTGCTGTGCAACCCCAGGCAGCAGCGGCCTGCCCTCTCCAAGCCTCAGTTCCCCCTCTGGCTTTGGAGGCAGTGAGGTGTCTCCAAGGGGCTGGGTGAGGGCAGGCCTCAGGCTCTGGGAGGGCGCTGGCCCAGGGAGGCTCAGCAGGTACAGCAGTTGCTGTCCCCTTGGGTCCCTGTGACTGATTTAACAGATTCACTGCAGTTCTCACGAAGTGCTCCCCAACTTTCCCCGCCTTGGAGGCACAGACACAGCAAGGCAAGGAGCCCAGGCGCGTCCTGGTGCAAGGCTGTTCCAGAAGCTACAGTGATGCGCTCATGCAAACAGGAGGTGGATGTCGTTTATTGAAATTAGAATCTGATCAAGTCTCCTTTATTTGGTCTGGTGAGTCCATCCAAAAGCAATGATGCTTGTCCCCAGACTAACACTGATGTTATTGGGACCAGGGCCTCCAACCAGAGCTGGCACCTGCAAATGTGCCAGGCCGTAGGAAGGCCTTGTGGCTGTGGCTGGTGAGGGTGGTGCCCAGGGGACGGTGGGAGAGGACGGCGGTAGAGCGAACGTGCAGCCCCAACAGCCCGGCCACGAGCGACTGACAGGGAGCGGCGCAATGTGCTTCACTCCAGCGTGTCCCCCAAAGTCCCGTGCTGAAGCCCTAACCCCCAGGACCTCAGACGGCGGGTGTATTTGGAGATCGGGGTCTTCAAACAGGTAATTAAGATAAAATGGGGTCATTAGGGTGGGCACAAACCCAGTCTGCCTCGTGCCCTTATAAAATGAGGGAACAAAGATACAGACTCAACAGAGGGACAACCTGTGAGGACACGGGGAGGAGACGGCACCTGCAAGCCATGAAGAGAGGCCTCCTCAGGCGGAGCCAGCCCTGGGGACACCCTCCCCTCAGACTCCAGACTCCAGGACTGTGGGAGCAGGAAAGTCTGTGGCTGCAGCCGCCCCATCTGCAGACCCAGCAAAGCAAGGGTGTGTGCTCTACCTCCTTGGCACCTCGTCACCACCCCGTAGGAAGGAAATGTGAACATCACCACCCTGTAGGAGGAAATGTGAATGAGGTGAATTTAGGGGGTTCCCAGCACTTCCTGCAGCAGAACGGAGGGCGCGTGCCGAGGCGGGAGGGCCAGGCAGTGAAAAAGAGCAGGTGACGAAGCATGAAGTCACTCGTGTTTATCCCCATTTTTAACCCACATTTAAAAATGTTTTGTTAATAAATTTTTCTTATTTTTCTTTAATGAGTTCATATTAATTGTGACATTTTTAGGTTAAAACATATAAATGACTTAATTCCATTTTATCACTGTGAGTGACTGAAATCTGCATGCGGTTTTATTTCTAGCCCATGCTAGAGCTGGGAGTAGCGAGCTGGGAGCTGTGGTGGAGAAAAGGCAGCCCCAGCCTGTGAATGCTCGGCTTCCTGGGGCCCTTGGCGCCTGTCTGAAGGCTCTTCTGGTGGCTGTGGGTGCTCAGGCTAGGTGCCCAAATCCTCGACTGAACCACGGTTCCCCACACACTCACGCTGCATACCACGTTACCCCAAACACACACACACAGATGTGTGCACACACATGCTCATACACACTCTCACAAACTTAGGAACAAGACATTCACACTGCACACAGGGACACCTGTGTTTATACACACAGGCACACAGGTGCTTGTATACACAGCCACACACCCCCCATATGTGCACATATGCACACCTACAAACACAATCACACCACAGGCCCGCACTCACACACTCTCCTGGGGGCCCTGGGAGAGCCTCCCCACGTGCCTGAAGCTGGGCACTGGGGTCTGGGGCGGGACAAAGAGGGAGGACGCCACAGGCAGGAGCAGAGGCGGAGGGGGCACAGTGAGCCTGGCCCAGCAGGGCAGGAGGCAGCTGGGCAGGAAGCGGGCTGGACCAGGGCACCACGAGGTGGGAGAGCCCCATGTGCCCATGCTGCCTCAGTTTACCCTGCCTTCCAGCTCCAATAGGAAGCTTTAGTCCTCTTAGCACATCCCTTTACTTCAAGCACTCAGGGCCAGGCAGGGGAAGATGCTCACCTGCCACAGGCCTGTCATCTGGGAATGGTGGTCACCTGCCTGAGGGAAAATAGGCTGTTTCCCACGAGGCTTGGAGCCCTGGTGAAAGCACACTGGTGAGGCCGCACAATGAACAGAAGGCACAATTTACGTCCTCCCATCATTGCCTGTGTTAGGCCCAGCCACACGCTATGTTTGCCGCTGAATCATGTAATTTCTGCATTTTTTAAAGAAAGATGAAAATGGGGAAATTATAGTATGCACATAACAGCAAGTTAATCATCAGTTGGAATCAAGAGAATTGTTGCTGTGGTTTGAGAGACCGCGACTCAGCTGTAAAGAGCACGCAGGGAATGGACGGCCACGGGGCGGAAGGGACCCTAAAATACCCTCCAGTGAGGCGGCCTGTCGCAGATGCAGAGCACCTCGCTTTCTACGTGAAGCTGAAATACTTCCTAAAAAATTAAATAAGACTCCAAATCTGAGTCAGTCGATTTAAATATGCTAGTTTATCATGTGAGAAAGAGGAAGGACAAACGGTGTTCTTTCAACAGAAGGCGAATTGCTTGGTCCCGACTGACACCTCTGAGGTTACCACCCATAACTTCTCACGCCAAACCCTCGTCACACTTGGTCTGACTTCCAAGCAGCCCAGACGCCCCGCACAGGCTGGCCATGGGTGCCCAGGTGGCATCCTCTCCTCGATCTCCCCAGACATGGCCATGGGTGCCCAGGCGGCATCCTCTCCTCGATCTCCCCAGACAT
>NW_016108022.1:277978-329675 GCF_001604975.1 Cebus imitator
TCTCCTCAGACATGGCCATGGGTGCCCAGGCAGCATCCTCTCCTTGATCTCCCCAGACATGGCCATGGGTGCCCACCTGGCATCCTCTCCCCAATTTCTGCAGACATGCCTGGTGTCCCTGGCAGCCGCTCAACCTTTCAGGACTCAGGGACTCCCTCTTAAAGTCCTCTCTGTTCACCCGGAAAACACAACCTATTCCTGTTTATGGAAACGTCTCCACCCCCCAGGAATGTACAACTTGGGTGAGGCAGAAAAGCAAGTCACCTATTGGTAAACAGCGTCCCCAAATCATCTATGTTGTGTGCCATATTTCTTTCTTATTTTAATTAAAATGTTTAATTTTAATTTTTGAAAAACGTTTATCAGGGTTTCAGGAATACATGTACAAGTTTGTGATACAGGTAAACACCCAGGTGGCATTCTCTCCCCAGTCTCCTGGCAATCTCTGTTGACAAGGTTTTGTGTACAGATTATTTCACCACCCAGGTCCCAAGCATAGCGCCTGACAGGTAGTTTTTTCAACCTCACCCTCGTCCTGCCCTCCGCCCTCAAGCCTTCCCTGCTTCGTGTCCATGAATACTCAGTGTCTCACTCCCACTTATAAGTGAGAACATGTGGCTGAACACAAACCTGCAGAATGGAAGAACAGTAGAACCGCAGCTCCCACCTTGTGGGTAATTTTCTGAGTACTAAGTGTGTGTGTACATATATACGGGCCTGTGTGTATAGATACACAACTATATAGAGCTAGATACAGACAGAGAAGGTGTACCAGCACCTGCAGGTGAGAGGACACACTCAGAGTCATATATGCATGCACAGACACAATGCGTATAGAGAGACACAGATGCGCCCAGATAGGCGTAGAGATGATTTAAAAGTGTGTGTGTGTGTGTGTGTGTGTGTGTGTGTGTGTGTTTGTGTGTGGAGAGCTCACAATCTCAGCACGGTGCCCACACATGCTAAGCACACAGTGGTTCTTTCCTCCACCCTGGAGCAGGAAACTACCTCCCCCCCAACCCCGAGGCGGCTTCCCCACCCACCGCGGTCCACTGCACTTGGTTGACACTTGAGCTGCACAAACAGCCCTTGAGTCGAGGTCCAAGCGGACTTCCTTAATCTAATCAGCTCTCAGATACTTGCTGTTGGGGGCTAACAGCCTCTTGAAGGAACTTGGGACTGTTCCATGTTTCATTTACATGATGGATGAGATGCAGAAATGGATTAAGTGGTAGATGAGCACCTCGGGACGCAGGAAGCCATTTGGAGTTGGCGTTGTCTCGGGCCCAGCTACTTCAGTGGCGACGGGTAAGGACGTGCCCCGAATTATCTTCTGGTGGCAGAGGGAGGGCCTCGCTGCCTCCCACACTGTCTCAGGGCCCAGATCAGTAGCAGCCCTGGTTGGGGTCGGCCCAGCACTGACCTGCAGCCAGGATATCCCTGCACGTGACTCCACATTTCACACCTGAGGAGGCAAAAGCCACCCTCCTGCCCTGGTCACCCCGGCAAGATCAGAAGACCAGAAAGGCCTTCAAAGAATACATCATGCATTCTTTTTCTTAATATGTTTTCCACCTTTACTGGAGATGAATGACAGTTGTAGCTACAGAGTGATGACCACTTTCACGGCAACTGCTGCCATGTCTGGGTGCAGTGGGAGACCCAAGCGGCACCCTCAGCCAAACGGCCAGTGAGTGCCGGTGCGTGAACTCAAGCCATATCCGCTGATGTCTGCGGCCCGACCCTAACCTGAACGCAGACGCTACTGCCCTCAGGCTGCCCAAGCTCCTCTTACCCTCGATAAACCACCATGCATTCCACGTCACAGGGAAGCAGGTTGCCGGGAAGATCAATATCAGCCAGACCCCATTCAGCACCCTCCGTGCAGCCCCCTCGGCACTGACTTCATCCTCGTGATGCCTCTGCTCAGACCCAGGGCCGTAAGAACCCCCAGCTCTGCTGAGCCTGTTAATTACACTAAAGGGCAGTCTTGGGTGCACCTTTAAAAGCGCTCTCCAGTGAACGGGCTCGGCCACTGCGGCTGTGTGTTCCCAGAGGCATCCGCTTTGTCACCAATGCTGCTCTTTCTCCCAGTGGCTGCGGTTTCCTCTATCATCACAAAGTAACGGTTGGATTAAGGATGAACGATTGTTCAGGATTTCGGCCATTGGGACTTCATGCCATAGATCAACGCTTGACCTGCTTTGCCTCCACAGAGGTCACATTTCAACATTAAATGTTTCAAAATTTCACCTTCCCAGGGAAAAGTGAAACATACCACATAGTAAGAGGATGGCAAGGAGTCGCTGTCATAAAAACAGCTGTAGAATTTTATATACTGACAGGGCCCTTAGTATAAATATGATCTGGATAATCTACAGAGCTTTGCATTTTACAGATGATTTTCAAGTCTGATTTATTATTTGGTCTTTGCAATAGCCCTGTGCAGTGGATAAAGCAGAATTTTTACGACGAAGTTATGCAGGCCTAAAGGAAATGAATGGCTTACGAAAGTAAATAATTAGGTCAAAAAAGAACTCAGCCCACTCCCCAGATCAGATGCTTAGGTATAAATTTAACAAAACATGTACAAGATATGAGGAAAACTACAAAAGTCTGATGAAAGAAATGCAAGAAGAATCAAATGAGAAAAATTCCATGTTCATGGATAGGATGGCTCAATGTTTTTAATATGTCAGTTCTTCCCCACTTGATTTGTAGATTCAGTACATTCTCAATCAAAATCTTAGCCAGTGATGTTGCAGATATCATTCTGAAGTTTATATGGAGAAGTAGAAGGCCCAGAGTAGCCAACACAATGCTGAAGGAAAGGCACAAATTGGTGAAAGAATGGACAAATAGATCCGTGAAACGGAACAGAGAACCCAGAAATAGACCCACACAAATACAGGGTTAGGGTTAGGGTTAGGGTTAGGGTTAGGGTTAGGGTTGATCTTTGACAAAGCAGCAAAGGTGCAGTAATAAGCAGACGTCCGCAAGCCAAGAAATGAATCCAGACACAAAGCTAACAGCTTTTGTAAAATTAATTCAAAATGAATCACAGACCTCAATGTAAAATGCAAAACTATAAAACTTCTTTAAGATGACAGGAGAAAATCTAGATGACCTTAGGTATGGTGATGACTTTTTAGATACCACAACAAACAATCCATGAAAACAAAATGGATAAATGGGATTTAATTTAAAAACTTCTGCACGGTAGAAGCCAACACCAAGAGAATGAGAAAGCCACAGATGAGGAGAAAATGCATAAAGAACTCTTAAAACTCAACAATAGAAAAACAAACAACCCAATTAAAAGATGCACCAAAGAAGAGACAGAGATGGCAAATCAACCTGTGAAAAGATGCCACGTGTCATATGCCACCAGAGAATGCAAACAAAAACAGTGAGATGCCACCATACCCCTGACGGCGTGGCCGAAATCCAGAGCACTGACACCCCGGAGCTGGTGCGCATGGGGGGAAGCAGAACTCCCACCATTGCTGGTGAGGGTGCAAAACGGCACAGCCTCTGGGGAAGACAGTTTGATGGTTTCTAACAAAAGTAAGCATTCTTTTGTCATATGATCCAGCAATCGTTCTTCCTGGTATTTACTCAAAGGAGCTTAAAACGTATGTCCACGCAAAAACCTGCACTTGGATGGTTATAGGAGCCTTATCCATAATTGCCAAAACCTGGAGCCACCAAGGTGCCCTTCAGTGAGCGAATGGAGACGTCACCTGCGGTCCATCCAGATCATGGCATGTTACCCAGCTATCAGCACTAGGAAGAAACAAGCTGTGAAGACACAGACAGACACGGGGGAAACGTAAACACATACCGCTAACTGAAAGAAGCAAGACAATCGGAAAAGGCTGCGTCCGGCAGGAGTCCATCTCTAGGACATTCTGGAAAAGGTAAAACGGTGCAGACCGTGAAGAGTTGGAGGAGGGGTAGGTGAACAGGTGGAGCACAGGTGATTTTTAGGGCAGCAAAGCTACCTTGTATGGGACTGTATACTGTAATGGTGGATACGGGTCATTGTACATTTGTCTGTACCCACAGAATGTACAATACATTCGGCTATAGTGAACCCCAATGTAAACTGTGAGCTCTGGGTGGGCGGTAATGATTGTCAATGCAGGTTCATCAGCTGTAACAAAAGCACCCTTTGCTGGGCAGTGCTGACAGTGGGGGAGGCTGTGCCATGCCGGGGCCAGGGGCATAGGAAATGTGTACTTACCTCTCAATTATGCTGTGAGCCCCATGAAAGGGAAATAAACCATGGGACCCCAGAATCGCTAAGCCAAAGGGAAAAGTCAAGCTGGGAACTGCATCGGACAAACCTGTCTTCCATTTCATTCCTAAATAAGATATTGCTACAAAGATAAAAAAGCTGCATGCTTCCCTCATGATTTGCCCACAGGGAAATTCCTTGTGGGCAAAGGACAGACAGAACTCAAAGTCATCCCTCTCTGCACCTGAGACAATGAATATCTAATTGCTGCCTCTCCCCTATTGTTTTTGCAACAATGCAGGTTCACTGAGCCAGGCTAAGGCATCGCGACTCTCCCTCCGCCAGCCTCCTCTCACATGTGAACTGTGTATTCAACGAAAAGCTACCTACGACCTGGAAGCCCCCTCCTGGCTAGACCTGACCGATGTCCATTTTACGTATATTGATATTGGTGGATGTCTCACGTCTCCCTGAAATCTATAAAACCAAGCTGTGCCCTGACCACCTTGGGCACGTCATCAGGACCCGCTGAGGCTGTGTTGTGGGTGTGTCCTTAACCGTAACAAAATGAGCTTTCTAAATTAATTGAGATCTGTTCCAGATATTTTGTGCCCACAAGCCCCATATTACAGTCTCTTAACAACAAACAGCCACAAAAAGTCCAACCAGCTCTTCCATCCCCTAGTCTTTAGCTTTCTACTCCTGCAGCAACTACAAGAATTATCAGGCAGCAAAGGACATTGGCTGAAGAACCCGGAGCACTTGATCTGAAAGCCGCCAAGTCCAGCCCAATCCAGAAGATGAGACACCTCAGAGCAGCTGGCGGGACGGGGACGGCTCGGCCCACATATTCTGATGCATTTGATTTCACTTCAAGAACAGAGTGAAGCCTTCCGTGTGGGAAGAGCAATGTGGGCTGGCGTTTCAACATGGTGCCACCGTCAGGACCCCACTTTCCTAGGGCGTCACCTGCACCTCTGCCTGGAGGAGATCTGTTCACCTCTCAGTCAGGTGATGGTTAGAACTTTCTCAATGCCTTGTTCTTTCAAGAAAATCTCCAGTTGCTTTGCCTAGAAAACCAGGAAAACTGACTCCCTCCTAAACACAGAGTGGATTCCTGGCTTCTCTGGTTATTTAATGTCAGTTGAACAACATTCTCATTACTGTAGTTGGGGAGAAAAAAATGTGTGATTTCTATTCAGAACATAGCTTGGGTTTGTAAGTAGCATAAAGAAATATATAAAAAGCTTCCTTTATTAACTTGTTAAAATATGAAACAGTAAACAGAAATGAAATACAATGTAATAAAATCAATATACAAGTTACGATTGTTTTTAATTATAACTTAAATTAATCAGGATATCTCCATTGTGGAACAATTTATTTCCAAAACAAAAATGAAGTCTGTAACAGTATACTCAATTACACCGGGGAATGGCAAGTTTTCTGTCTTCTGGCATTCAAGAAATTTTTTTTCCATTTATGGCTAAAATTATAACTCCTTGTATCCTCATTTCCTTTACTAAAGGTGCTTATCTCCTTTCGTGTGTATACATAGTTTGACCATAAAATTGATTTGTCCTTAAACAATAATTTTGACCTCAAAAAAGAAAAAAAATAGAACAATGATTTCTGACATGAAGGCTCCAGGGATGTAACTGGGTTCTGGGAGTCCTGGGGCCCCTTAGAGACCATCAGCGTTCCCTCCGGCAGAGAGGATCTGCTGAGGCTCCCGTCCTCATCCAGACGGAAGAACTCAGCTTTGCTTTAAATATAAGACTCTCTTGCTTCCCTTGGAAAATAAATGAAAAGACATTTGAAAACCACTGCTTCCGCAGGGTGAATGATCGTCACGCAGATTAGGCTTCAGACAGAAGAAGGTGGTTCTATGTGAATATGGTTATGCATTTGGTCTATTTGTTGTTTTGACTCTTTTCATAAGCACTTACAAAGCAATATAGGTAAGTCTGGGGAGATAGCGTGGGTTCCCATGAGAAATAATACTGGTCTCTTTCTTGCGCTTCAGCTGAACAATTTGAAACCAAGCATTTTTTTTCTGTGCAGAACAATTGATACGGTTTGTCTGTCCCCACCGAAATCTCATCTTGAGTTGAGCTCCTGTAGTTCCCACGTGTTGTAGGAGGGGCTGGTGGGAGATAACTGAATCACGCTGGCGGCTTCCCCACACTGTTCCCATGGTAGTAAGTCTCACGTGGTCTGTTGGTTTTATAAGGGTTTTCCCTTTCACTTGCCTCTCATTCTCTCTTGCCTGCTGCCATGTGAGATGTGCCCTTCACCTTCCACCATGATTGTAAGCCTCCCCAGCCTCATGGAACTGTGAGTCCACTAAGCATCTTTTTCTTTATCAATTACCCAGTCGTGGTGTGTCTTTATCAGCAGCATGACAATACAACAAGGTATGACAAGGGGAAAATCACTCAGCACCAGCAAATCCTCTCCTGACCCAACTGCAGGCTACAGACCCAGGCCACCCTGGCTCAAGATGCACTTCAAGACCCGCCTTGGAGGACAAGTGGTTCTAAGCTCATGGGTCACACCCTCTACCCAATCCCCCCAGCGTCTGCCTTGTAAGAACTTAACGCCACCCAGCCCAGGCTGGAAACCTGAATGTATCTTCCTCTCTTCCCATTTTGAGATTCCCGGATGCTATGTCAAGGTGGTTTTTTATCTGCAGCAGATCCAATAAGCCTGGATTTGGTGGTCAGCAAAGCCCTTCCTTGGGTTTTTGGCGCATCAGCAACAAATATAAGGAGCTTGATAGGCCACATGACGGGGATTTAATGCGCAGATTGTGTTAAACAGACTCCTCCTTGGTGGACAGAGGTAGGTAGGCTGGAGGGTGCTGCTGTCGGGAGGATTTTCTGGCGAACAACCAGACGCAGACGGCAGCACTGGGAGTCACCCCTCCTCGGGGGGACAGCACCTGGATAAAGACAGAGAAAACCTTTCTATGCCTGGTTCTGCGCTCGGAATCCTGGCCTAAGGAGGAGGAAGTGGGTTTGACCACCCGGAACCAGAGAAGAAAGGCAGCAGACAGCCCTGCCCTGGATGGACGCCAGGCCCTGCATCGGGGTTCACACTCATTTATGGAGGCAATGGGGTGAGGGACCTGCTTAGACACGAATTCATGAGAAAAAGATGTGGAGTGCTTCACAGGTGGCAAGATCAGTGCAGACCAAGACAGAACCCCTGACGGGCAGCGCGGTCTCCGATGCCTTGGAGGAGTCGGCTTGAGGTCTGGCCGGCTGTGTTCCCATCAGGCCCAGCCAGCCCAGAACCACAGCCCGGCACCCTCATCCACATTTTAAAAAGCTCCCAGACCCAAAACCCTGTGGCTGGGAGATGTAACCTGAAGCGACACGAGGCTGTCTGTCTTCCTCGCGTGTCCCTCTTCCTCTGAATATTCCTGTGCCTTAAAGCACACGTTACTGGCATGGCTCCATCGTCAATCCACTGGTTATGATCTGACGGGCACCGAGTTCCTTCCCTTCACATCTGAAGGCCACTTGGTTCTGAATTCTGCCACATTTGTGGCGCAGGGATGGTGGGCATGCTTAGGATTGATGCCTCCATATGGGAACCTGCCCACTTTCAGCCTCATCACCAGCCTCCAGGGGAGAACGTGTGGTGGAAAGGGCCGGGCTCCGTCAAACCAAGGCCCCCACCTCTTTGGTCCGCACCCATCCATGGCCACCCCTGAGTTAGAAGCCTGCTGACTTGTAACCTCTGCTGCTTGTCCCCCATCCCGTGGTTCAGGGGTTTTTATTTATTTATTAATTTTGAGGCAGAGTCTCACTCTGTTGCTCAGGCTGGAGTGCGGTGGCACAATCTCGGCTCCCTGCAACTTCCACCTCATGGGTTCAAGTGATTCTCCTGCCTCATCCTCCTGAGCAGCTGGGATTACAGGTGTGTGCCACCACGCCTGGCTGATTTTTGTGTTTGTAGTAGAGACGGGGTTTCACCAGGTTGGCCGGCTGGTCTTGAACTCTCCTGACCTCAGGTGATCCACCCGTCTCGACCTCCCAAAGTGTCAGGTGGTTTTTAAAGGATCCTTCTGGTTTCAGCAGGTACTCCTCTGGGATCCAGGCCATGAGCTGTGGGCTGGCCTTGCTGCCTGAATGGGCCTCAGAGAGTGTCCAGGCCCAGGTGGGCTGCATGAGGTTGGCCTGGCCTGCTCCCAGCAGCTCTGTGTCTTCAGCGCCCATGTGGTATCATCTCGAGGGCTAGTGCACGGAGCCTGTGCAGGTCGCTGGCTTTGCCGACTTCCAGCTGTGGCATTTTCGCATTTCGGTTTTGGCACCTAGACTATTAGGAGCACCAGAATGCTTGGCCAGGCTGGGGTCGGCTGCTAAGACCAGGAATTCAGGCTTTCACTAAGCATGGGAGAAACAGGCTCATTCCACAATGTTGCTGCCTCTCACGTGAATGGGCTCTCGGTGATTTTTATTCTAAATTTTATTTTTATGAATAATACATCCACATGGTTGCGTAAAAAGTGGAAAACATGAAAATAAGGCAGCAGTCTCCCCTCCCATCCAGAGGCATTTTCTCTGGACCTGGTTCCTCGGGAGGCAGCACTTGGGTCTGTCACTGTTGGCTCCCTCAGGACATTAAGTGAGAGGCTCTCAGTGCTTCCCGGGACACCCACGTGCTTTGCTCAGCCTGGAGATTCACGGCAGTCTTTTTATAAAGAGACTGTAAAAACTGTAGCATAGTCAAGCTCATAAAAGAAGACAGCAGAAGGGTGGTTGCCAGGGGCAGGGAGGTGCAGGGGGTTGCTGGTGTGAGGTGGGTGGTTTTGGGGATGGTAGGAGTGTGTTCTGGAAACCCCAGACTCAGCGTGGGGATGCAGTCAGAAACCGTGCGTCATCTGCTGCGGGAGCTGTGATGAGAGGGACCCTGGGACGCTCAGCTCACACAGGAAGAGGGGACTGGTCACGTGAGGCTACAGGCGTGGTACTGAGCACAGTTGTGGAAATCATTTCACGATGTATGTGTGCATGTAAGCACCACGCCGGGCTCTGTAAACAGGTGCAATTTCTACATGTCAATTATACCTCAGTAAAGCTGTTCTAAGAATCTGTGTCGGAAGCCTTTTAAATTCGTGCTTTGCGGTTCCTCCGAAGAGGATTCCTCAACCTTGCCTGGCTGGGGCCATGGAGGGAGCCTGGTCCCTGGGTCCTGGACTCCGCCTGAGTTTGGGGGGTGTGGGCGGGAGAAGCGCTCTGAATCCAGAGGCGGCCCCAGAGGAAGGGCCGCTGCTGTCCCTGCCTCGGCCACACTGCAGGCCTGCTCCCTCGCACGGAGGGCTCCCTGAGGGTGTGGCACCCCCTCCCTCTTTCTTCCCTCTCAAAAATGCCCCTTCACCCCCACTGACGTTCATTCCCACTAAGCACAGTTGAAGGGTTCTGCGGGTGGGGGAGGCTACAGCTGCATTATTGGTGAATGCCTGGACCCGAAGGCATCGAGACAGTGGGGCTGCACCTGGGGGCAGGGGTCTTCGGGGAGCCCCTGAGTTCATTCTGTGCCATATCGGGGGCTGGGGGGCTGCTCCCCATCTTTAGAGTCTGTGTAATTCAGAAAGCGCTGCCTGGGTGCTGCTTCCCTCCACATTAAACGGACCTCCAGTTTCCCTGTCTGTGAATCTCTCTCACACACACAGGCGCAGACACACACACACACGCACACACACGCTCACCAGGACACCCCCCGCCCCATCTGGTTGGGTGAGGCGGCAGATTGTGTTATGCTTGTCCGACATGATTCCACTTATGCCCCGACGTGGAACATCCTTAGGGCAGAGACTTGTTCAGCACAATTTCATCCATTATTCAGCGATCTCTGTGTAGCGCTAGTATCTTGTAAGTGATAAATTATTATAATGAAAGAAAATCTGCTCTCCAGTTCATCTTGGAAAACACAAGATCGAATTCCTCTGGCTGGCATCCTCCGCCTCACCCACCAGCCTGGGGAAGGTGGCTCTCAGGCCCTCCTGGGCAGGGGGTCCCACGCTATGGCTGACCCTGGCACATGGGGGTTTTACACCCCTGGTTTTCCCTGGACTCTCCTGTCAGGGTGGGATCTCTTTACAGTGGATTTGAGACCTTGTTTAGGAAGGTTTGGAAGGAGAGGCTGAGAGCACCAGACACCGAGGAGGGGAGGAAATCCTTTCGATGACAAGAATCAGCTCAGACATGCTCGCGTGCACAAACAGAGCCCAGCTCCTCCGGGCCACGTGGTCCCATCCATCACTAGCTCCCCCTGCCCAAGCCACACCCCGCAGGGGTCCTCTCTGGTTCAACAGTGTCAGGGCACCATGAGTGCTTAGTACTGTTGAGGTCATTTAAATCACATTAACATCCTTTGGGTAACTGGTAATTAGAAATACAAGCAGTGACAATTTCTAAAAATTTAAATTTCTCAAGTATGTTCCATTGCACATCATTTCTGCGGAAAAGTAATAAGTGAGGGCTTAAAAAAGCAGAGAGTTGTGTAGTTTCAAGAGTTTTGGAAAAGCCCTGAGTTAATTAATTTGCTTTTTTTTTTTGCTTATAACTGAGGCTCCTCAGCAATATGAGCCTGCAATTGTGACTGCAGGTACAAGGCTGATGGTGGGAAATTTTTTCCAAGTTTATTTGACTTCTGCCCTTCTCTCTTTTTTCCTAATACAGTGCTTAGTGGAATGGTTTGGGGGAATTCCGTAAGAACGAGACCTTGAGAGTAGAATTTGATAATACGAATTTGATAATAAGTGAAGTGCTTCTACATGACATCCTACACCCGGCCCATCTCCTCACAGGGCTCAGAGAGCCACAGGACACATAACAGCTGGTCCTCCTCCTGTACTGACTCAAAACGCATCTGTGAGGCTGGGCACAGTGGCTCACGCCAGTAGTCCCAGCACTTTGGGAGGCTGAGGTGGGTGGATCACCTGAGGTCAGGAGTTCGAGACCAGCCTGGCCAACGTGCCAAAACTTCATCTCTACTATAAATACAAAAATTAGCTGAGTATGGTGGCACATGCCTGTAATCCCAGCTACTCAGGAGGCTGAGGTAGGAGAATCCCTTGAACTCAGGAGGCAGAGGCTGCAGTGAGCTGAAATTGAGCCACTGCACTCCAGCCTGAGAGACAGAGCGAGACTCTGTCTCAAAAAAAACAAAAACCACGAAAAACCAAGTCTGTGCGGCTGCCTCCTGGGGCGAGGCAGCATGCCGTCTGCCTAGGGAGCCAGAGGTTTCTGTCTTCATTTTTCTGCTCAGGTCTTCCATCAAGGAGCCATTTTCATCTCGCTCCCCAAGACCAGAACCTTCCACCACGTCTGCTGGAAAGGATTTGGGCGTGGGTGTTTGCCACGAGCAGATGTTGCTAAGTCGCCATTAGGAGACCCACATTCTCTGAGTGGGCCCAGCAAACACCGTGGCCCAGCACGGGGCCTTGGACGGGCCCTTCGCGTGATCTTCGTGCTGACAGAAAGCCCCGCTCATCGTTTTCCTGGCTGAGCAGGGGTCCTTTTCAGAATTAACATTTAAAGCAGCTGGAGCAAGATCAAGGGCCTGTGATGGAGGATGCTTAAGGCGCCTCCAGGTTTTCAGCCAGCGGCGTGACATCAGGTCCTGTAAGCGGAGACCCGCAGATACTGCACAGTTAGGGCTCCCTTCCTTCCATGCCTTCGTGGTACCAGGGGTAGAGCAAGGCTGAAGATGTGTGGCACACCTGTGGCAGGGTAGCTGTCCAGGCGTCCAGCACACACCCGCTGAAGGCCCACCGCCAGCCCCGTCTCTGCTGGGGCTGGGAATTTGCTGCAGGATCGGAGGATGTGCAGGAGGCCGTCTCTCCTCAGGGACTTGGCGTTGTGGTGACTCACTCCTAGACCCGCCCACCCAGCACGGACCATGCAGGGAGCCAGGTGGGGTCTGGGCGTCCCACGGAAGCTGCGGCTTGGAAATGGTGCGCTCATAACACAGTCGAGGTTCCTCCGGGTGGATCATCTTTGAGCTGGCTTTTGGAAAACAAGTAGACATTTGCAAGGCACAGAAAAAGATAAAAACTTTGCCCTCAGAGAACAGTTTGCCGGCACGGACTTCCCGTGTTGAGAGGAGAGGGTCTCAGAGAAGAGCAACAGGGACCGTCAAGACCACCTGGGTGCCCGGCAGCGGCTTCAGATGGCACCGCACAGAGGCCGGGCTTCCTCCCAGGGCACCAGCTAAGGACGTTCAGAGGGACCAACACAGTCAGGTTTGGATTAGAAAGAACAGTGTGGAGGCTGGCACGGCGGGGCGCCTGCTGGTGGGAACGGTGGCTGCAGTCAGGGCTGAGGGCCGCGGCTCAGCTGTCCCCACGAGGCCAGGCTCTGGGACCCTTCCCTGTCCTCCCCGTCCAGTGCCTTTCCCCCAGAGCTCCACCCAGGCACTGCTTGCTCCGCACAGGCCTCAGAGAGATCAGAGAGACGCATTCCGCGTGTGCCTGTCCTCACCATTTCTTCCAGTCCCCTGAAAGATAACACCCTCCCATGTGAACCACTTTAAAAACACTTGGTGCTGGTCTTCATGGACTTCAAAGTTGGTTTGTGGGAACCACAGAGGTCAGACCAGCCCTCGCCCTGCAGCACTGGAAGTCTGCGTTTTGGAGCCTGCGGGGAGTAAGCGCTCACTTCTGGGAAGGTCAGTCTGTGTCCCACGGCTGGCTGCCCTCGTTCACGTGTTCTGAAGTCGGCAGGTGTGTGCTTCACGGACAGGCTCTTCTGCCTACGGCTTTGCGGTCTGTTTCCAAGCACAACCATGTCTCACAGACGCCCCTTCACGACCTGTTCTCACAGAGATTGGAGGGGGCTTTCTTCACGCTGGTAGCCAGCCAGGTGCATGAGAGCTGGATGGCTGCATTTTGTGGACTGCTGGGTCGCACGTATTTTTAGGATTATTGTCTTCTAAGAACTCACATTCAAAAATGACAATAACGTGGTCTGAAGTGGTACTCAATGGCAATGACATTCTTAGACAAGGAAAATAGTGAGAGCCACTGATTGCAACATGACTGGTTTCTTCTGTCTCATTTACTTGGGGGGAAGAGACCAACGACAAGTCTATCCTGTTGGGGAATAAAATGTCGAGTGTCGAGAGAATGCCTTCTGTGAAGAGCGAGCCTTCGGCCTCCTGCAGGCATTACTGCTCTACCAATGACTTGATCCCCTAGTAATGACATCAGCAGCTAGGAGAAGAAGGTCCGGCCCCGGGAGAGAGCCGTCACTTAACAAGGATGGGGGCCTTCGTCACCCATGGCTCTCCAGGGCGGGTGGCGGTGTGTGATGTTAACGGGAAACCAAGCCTCCTGCCCAGGAGCCACGAGACTCAAGAGAGTTCACTAGAACTACCGACCACACTGTTTTGGAATTATGATTATACAGGCACAGAGTGTGGAATAATTATACATCATGCTGATGGTGCCTTTCTTTTGAAGAGTTGTAAGCCTTCATTAAAATCTTGCAATGACAGTAATGAAATGAAAATAAAGCCTTTCAAGTGAAGCCCTCTGGGTGTTTTTCTTTTCTTTTTTTTAGGGGAGGGGAATACGTGTATACAGCAAAAATGAAGCAGATATTTAGGTGACTATGATTTTTATCATCTTTAAGGCAATTCCCAATCGACAGAGTAAACAGACAACCTACGGAACGGGAAAAATATTTGCAAACCTTGCGTCGGACACAGGGCCAGTATGCAGAATCTACCAGGAGCTCAAACTCAACAGGAAAAAAAAATAGCTTCATTAAAAAGTGGGCATAGGACATGAGCAGACGTTTTCAAAAGGAGACATAGGAGGGGCCAAGAAACATATGAAAAAATGCTTAACATCGCCAACCATCAGAGAAATGCAAATTAAAGCCACAATGGGACACCGTCTCACACCAGTCAGAATGGCTGTTAATAAAAGTTAAAGAACAACAGCTATTGGTGAGCTTGTGAGGAAAAGGCACCACGACCACACGGTTGGCGAGAACGTGAATTAGGACAGCCTCTACTGAAAACAGCTTGGAGGTGTCTCAAAGAACTGAAAATAGAGCTGCCATCCAATCCAGCAACCCCACTACTGGATTCCACCTGAGGGATAGAAGTCACTGTATAAAAACGATGCTTGCCTTCCTTTGTTAATTGCAGCACTACTTAAAACAGCAAAGCATGGGATCAACCTAAGTGTCCATCAATGGTGGACTGAATAAAGAAAACGGGGTGCATACACGCTGTGGAATACTATGAAGCCATAAAAAAGAAGGAACTCATGTCTTTTACAGCAACATGGACAGAGTTGGGGACCATTGTCCTAAATCAAATAACTCAGAGCATGTGTCAAATGCCACATGTTCTCACTTGTAAGTAGGAGTTAAACAGTGGGCGCTCACGGGTACGGCGGGCGGGAACGTAGACACTGGAGACTCCGCAAGGCGGGAGGGCGGGGTGGGGTGTGAGCGGAAATGTCACCTGCTGGGTGTCCTGCTCACCATTCTGGTGGTGGGTGCCCTGCTCACAATTCCGGTGGTGGGTGCACTAAACCCAGACTCCACCACTATCCAATGTGTGTACTGCAGAAATCTGCAGCTGTACTCCCCAAATCTATAAAACTAAAATAAATGAAGATCATCACTTAAAATAACAGAATCAATTCCCACCACCAGCCTTGCTCAGAAGCCCACAGTAGACAGGGATCTGTGGAGAAACGCGTGGTGATACGGCCCACGGCGGGGAGTTCTGGAATGGGCGGTGACAGGGCCCACTGCGGGGAGTTCTGGAATGGGCGGTGACAGGGCCCACTGCGGGGAGTTCTGGAATGGGCGGTGACAGGGCCCATTGCTTGGAGCCCTGATGCTGAGTTACACACAGTTCCAGGAGATCCTGACAGCAAGCCCCTGTGAGGAGAGAAGGAAGCATCCCTGGGTGGGAGGGGCACACAGAGGACAGGGAAGGACCCTTGAGGGCTGGCTATCCGGGAGTTCTGGGTCAAAGCCTAAGCAAACCAGGGAGAGTCATGGGCCTCTGGTCAGGAGGGAGACCAGGATCTGCAGACAGAAGCGAAGGGGTCTTTCAGGCCACAGACAGCCTGTGGCACCCAGGCAGGAAGGAGTGAAGCCCGGTGAGGGAGCGGAGCCCACAGGGTTCCCGGCAGGAAGCCCAGGGCCTTGGGCCTCGGTGGGCACCTGCTGTGTGGCTGGACAGAGGCACAGCTGCGGGTGTGTGGCAGCCCCAGGCCATCAGCTGTTAGCATGCAGTCCCATATTGCAGCTCACAACCCAGGAGTGTGATGGTAACAGAAGGACTCAAAAGAAATCTTAATTTTCTTTTGTGTGTTTTGTGAACTAACAGTGCATCAGACATAAAATTCCAGCTTCCCAGTTTATGATTGGCACAGGCCGCCCTCCCCTCAGCTTCGACTCACTTGACAAAGAGTTTCAGGGGCCAGGGGTGGTGGAAACAGATGGAAAGGGCGCGGGTACGCTCACTAGGGACACTGGCCAGTGGGCTTCTGTTTGCTGAGCTGCAAAACGGAGATGATGATGGGTGAATTTCATACAGGCACTGAAGGGTTAAGCGAGGAGCATGTACGTGTGTGTCACTTTGACCTGCAAGCATGCAGTGGGGACCCATGGCTGTGAATACCGCCACTGCCACCACCATAGTCCCCTCCACGACTGCCTCAGGTACAATCCTGTGTACGGGGAAGGAGGTACTGGGAATATGGGTTTGGGAGGGGGTGATCCTGAACAACCTTTAATTAATATTTTAATGCACTTTCACGGTACCAGAAAGGACACGACACTAAATTTATTTGGAATATGCAACCCCCCCAAGTGGACTTTAAATCACAATGGAAAGACAGACTGTGGAGCCTGTCAGTGAGAGAATGCAGGAAAAAATTTGCACCTGGCTTCTTAAGTGTCCCTTCCTCTGTCTGGAGGCCTTTGGGACAGGGTATTGCTCTGTTGCCCAGGCTGGAACACAGTGGTGTGATCACAGCTCACTGCAGCCTCTGCCCCCCCGGAATCCCAGGCTGGAGTACAGTGGTGTGATCACAGCTCACAGTGGTGTGATCACAGCTCACTGCAGCCTCTGCCCCCCCAGAATCCCAGGCTGGAGTACAGTGGTATGATCACAGCTCACTGCAGCCTCTGCCTCCCAGCTCAAGCAATTGTCCCACCTCAGCCTCCCGAGTAGCTAGGACTCCAAGCATGCATCACCACACCTAATTTCTATATTTTTTCTAGAAATGGAGTTTCACCATGTTGCCCAGGCTGGTCTCAAACACCTGCATTCCAGGGATCTGACTACTTAGGCCTCCCAAAGTGCTGGGATTACAGACATGAGCCACCGCACCTGGCCTGTGAAACAATTTGATTATGAAAATTACTTCTACTTTTAAAAATGTCATGAGGACTCCACGTGACAATGCCAGGTTCACCTGAAGGCAGGTCTCACGTGGCATAAATAGTGAAGAAATGGGAGTGGCAGGAAAAGCACATCTTCCTGCAGAGAGAGGCTGCAGCCAAGACAGGCCACCTGGGTGTCTGCCTGGGATTAGGTGCTGAGGCCTGGCTACACTTAGGGAAACTGGCATTGCTGATACTTCACCCCAGCAACTGCTGGCCTTTATGCCCAGGGTCCAGTCCTGGTGTAAACACCTGATAGAGGATGGAGATTAATAACCAAGCAGGACGGCTGTGTGCAGTGACTCATGCCTATAATCCCAACGCTTTGGGAGGCTGGGGTGGGGGGATCACCTGAGGTCAAGAGTTCGAGACCAGCCTGGCCAACACGGTGAAAACCCATCTCTACTAAAAATACAAAAAAGTCGCCAGGCGTGGGGGCTGTGCCTGGGATCCCAGCTACTCCGGCGTCTGAGGCATGAGAATCACTTGAAAGCGGAAGGCGGAGGCTGCAGTGAGCTGCAATTGTGTCACTGCACCCCAGCCTGGGCGACAGAGTGAGCCTCTATCTCAAAATCAAACAAAACAAAAAACCAAAAGATTCAACGGTACCAGCAAGGACACTAAGCGTGTGATGTCACAGCAGCTGCTCTGCCTCGAAGGAGTCAGGTTGATTTCCACGGTCCTCTTCCTCCTGTTCGGCAGGGAGTTTAACAACTGCACGCGTTAGGGCAAATCTACAATTTTCCGAGGCCCCTGCCCCATAAAATGGTGATGCCAAGTCCTTCCTCCCAGGTGAGTGTGAAGACACATTCGTTGCTGGAGAGGACGAGGCCGCACGCAGCTTCCTCCAGGCAGATCAGCTGGTGGGTTAGCTGGCGGTGGCGATGCCCGAGCAGGGCCTTCCTCAGTGTCAGAGGCTGATGCCACGGCCACTTCACGGGAGGCAGTGAGCTCGAGTGTGAAGAGCCTGCGTACTCAGACACACGTGCAGACAGCTTGTGCTGCGCAGAAAGTCGGCCGTCTGTTCCCGTCCTCCTCGGAACACCCAGCTCCTGACGTCACAGCGACGCCACGTGTGGCTCAGAGACTCAGAGGGAGCTTCCCTAGATTTTCGTTATGCCTGCGAGTGGGCACCGGAGCCCAGGCGTCAGGGACCAAGTGGAAGATGGTGGGTGCCACGTGGGCACCTCCCCCGCCTGTGGCCATCACGCAGGGTCCAGGGTCGGCTCTGCAGCGTGAGTCTCAGCTAACTTTCCCCCAGTTTTCTTGCCAGCATGCCCTTCTTGCATTAAGCTGTTTCCTGTGCCCTGAAGGAGTTTCCCCACGTCAGCCTTGCCAAACACATTCAATTTTCCTGTAACAACATGATTTAAAGCCTACTTTAAAAAATAAACACCAATCTTAGCTATTGTGTCTTAGCCAGAGAGCTGGCCTCATAGGAAAAAGGCTCATGTCTGTTCCTTTTGCGTGAAACTTGGCATGCTGTACACACATTAGGGGCATGTGCTGAGCTAATGAGCAGCTCACCAAAAAGAACCGAAAAGCTGATTGATATCCAAGGAACACGGGTGGGAGAGAGATGATGTGCTCATGATGACGGCCATCTGCACCCTGAACACCAGCATCCGCCGTTGCTCTGTGCTCTGGGGTACTTCCATGCATTGTTCAAAGAAAGCCCTAGGGACAGTAATCACTGCAATCCTTGTGGGTCACAGTGAGAAGAGTTCAGTTTCAAAAGAAAACTTAGCCAAAGATAAAACCAAACGCAACTAACATGGGTGGCCTCATTCCCTTCGTGGAAACCCAGGACTCAGCAGAAACCATGAGCATTCTTAGCGGAGTCCACGTTCACTACGCAAGTTTTCCCTCGGAGAACTCCTGGAAGCCTCCGGCAGGAGGGTTCATGGGAACCCATATCATTGGGTGCTGTGTGTGAATGGTGGCAGGGAAGTCACCGCCCTAGCACCCAGTGATGGCCGGCTGTCCTTGGCGGGGTCTGCTGACTCCACACGGGGGACTGACTCCCAGAGACGCTGAGGTGGACTGTCTAACTGGCACCTACTGAATGCACTCCATGGGCAGCCAGGTCACTCAGGTGGGGAAGCCGCTCCCTGAGGTTCCTTCTGCGCCCCAAGAGGCCTGAGAGCCAGGTCCACCTGGCTTTCAATGCCATTGTGTTTTCCCTTCGTCTATCTCCCCAAATCAGCAATTCCTCACAAAACACCGAGGGAAGATCGGCTCCTGACAACAGGTCTCCCAAGGAACGGAGGAGGAGAAGCCGTGATTCTTCTTCTTTCCACATCCACCTGGCAGCCATTGGCTCTTCGTGATAAATGAGGACAGCACGGCCTCTTCTGTCACTGGAGACACTGACTCCACAATGCACAGCCAGGGAGAGGCAGCCTCAGCCATCTCCTTGAGAATGCACCTTGGTGGAGGCTGCGCGCGCGCGCACACACACACACACACACACACACGCACACGTGTAGCCGGAGTGGAGCTGGGATGAGGAAGATGGATTCTTAGGGAAATTGGCAGGCAGCACCCCGGAGGACAGCGGGGCTGTCTCAGGGCGCCCATGGCTGTGGCTCTTCCTGGTGCCGCACTGGCCAGGGCCAGGAAGCAGTGCTGGCTTTGAGCCTGGCCCTGGCAGCTGCTCCGCTCCAAGGACCTTCACACCTCAAGGCCCGAAGTAGAACCATTCCTGCCATCTGGACAGCTGGGGATCTCACCTGAGATGAGGATCACAGGGCTGAAGTGGCAACGTCCCCTAACCTTCCACCCATAGCATCGGAAACCACGCCGATTAGAAGGCTTTCCCTGGCTGAAGGGAACCCTGAACATCGCTGGGAGCGCAGGAGGTGCCCAGCGCTGTGTCGGGTTCTCTCCGTGCTGCTGCCTGCACTTTCTCGGCTTCGGAGATAGCTCACAAATACCTTCGGTGGTCAGAAGTGTCACAGGCACATACAGTTTTAGAGCTGTGATCATTTTCTATCATTTCCAAATTTTGTAGTAAAAAATTGAGTCCTAAATATTTGATAATTTGCTTAGTGACATACTATAGTATCTATCTTATTTATTTGGAGACAGAGTTTCACTGTCACCCAGGCTGGAGTGCTGTGGCACAATCTCAGCTCACTGCAACTGCTTTGCCTCCTGGGTTCAAGCGATTCTGCCTCAGCCTCCCAAGTAGCTGGGATTACACATGCCTGCCACCATGCCTGGCTAATTTTTGTATTTTTAGTAGAGACGGGGTTTCACCACGTTGGCTGGTCTCAAACTCCTGATCTCAAGTGACCTGCCCACCTCGGCCTCCCAAGGTACTGGGATTATGGGCATAAGCCACTGTGCCTGGCCCATATTTTATCTATGTAGTCAATACTCAGTCATCAATCAGCATTTGCTAGAAAGTTTTTGAAAAAATGTTTTTGTTTCAGCTACGACAGAACCCAGATAAATTACAGCTCCCAAGGAACGGCCTTATGAAGTGTCAACAATAAACAGTATTTTCTCCTGAGTCAGTACGTGGTAGAGCCTTTTTTTTACATTATCTCATTTTAATCTTTACAGGAATTATTTGATGTAGACCTGAGGTTGACTGCTTCTAGAAGAAACTGATGTCAAAGCTGTGGGTGGCTCCCCTGTGATCTCCAGGCTGGTAACAGGCAGGAAGATCTGACCCGGATCCCTGAGCTCAGAACTCCCTGGAACAGGAGAGGGGGTGGATGGAGAATGACTCCAGGTGGACGCCCGCCGTTCTGTTTGCACTGTCACTGTTTATGTATTCACATCACAATCAGAAACGTTGTAGAGCAATTTAGGGGTAAAATACAGAGATACTGGTTTTGTTGTTTTTTGAATCTTACATCTGCTACATATTCTCTCTACTGTTAACACCAGAAGGAACCCGCTGCTGTGAATCTGACCTGAAGCCCATCCTGGTCTCCTCTGAGCCTGCTCCTCCTCAATGCCTGAGACTGTTACAGTGAATCCATGAATCAACAAGGGTCTGGGGTGTTTTATTTGGTTCTGGACTCACCCACTTCTCATCATAGGTTTGGCGAGGATGTCTGTGTGCATGAAGCTCTGAGTAATGCTACAAGTGTCTCCCAATTTTATCACTTCTGCTATGACGAAGATGCATACCACAGCCAAAACTCAGAAAGGAGATAAGAAAAAGGGCAGACTGTTATGGTCAGAAAACTCAAAGGGCCCATTTTCCATGCAATTATCTTTGTAACAGCAGAATAAACCCATTTATCTAATAGAGTTATAGTAATAAATGGTATATTAAATTTTTCTGTTGGGAAAATAACTTAGGGAAGATGAAATGTCATCTAGATAAAGCCAGACTGAAAAGGCTATTTCCAAACAGAATGCTGGGGCAGAATCCACGGGTCAGGATGGTCCTCCCTTCCTGTCTCTCCTGCTGGCTGGCAAGTCATATGTTGTCTTTGCAGTCTCAGGGGGTCCCCGAGCGCCTGGTTCCTTCAGCCTGGGGTTGACAGGGAACCTTCAGGGTTTGCTGGTAACTAATTTAATCAGGTTCTTTTGACTCCATGAAGTTGTCACTGTCACAATGTCACTGTCCCTCTCTCAGAGGCATGGCCTGGAGACCACTGGGTCCCTCCTTCCATGCCAGCTCTGATTCTGGATTGAATGGGGTGTGAGCAGCCTCTTCTGAGAAGCCCGGATTTGGATTCAGTAAAAAGTCCAGGGTGACCATTTCCTGCTGCAGTTGCACTTACAACTGCAATTTATTTTTAATATATGTAGTTTCCATTGGGGTGAGGAAAATGTACTTACTTATTAAAGTCCTAGTAACTTACGTTCTGTAAATATTTTCTTAAAAAGTAAGTATCCAACCTACACCTACTATTAAATGAGAAGCCAAGACATTTTGCATATTTAAAGAGGGCCCTTACCTTTGAAAAGAAATGAAATTTCTGCTCTAGATGTCTCAATAACAGAAGAGTGACGCATAAGGGCTTCGGTGTGTACTGGCTTAGAATATGAATTTATGGACAACTTAGAGAATGTGAAGAGGAAGAGCAGCCCATTTCTGGCAAATGAATGTCCAAAGTCAATGATTATAATGAAATAAAATATGGATTTTCATGACAAAATGTCCATAGAGAACAATCAGTTTGGGTGAATAGCTGCACAGTTTTGGAATTTAAACATTCAAAGAGTCTAGTGATCATGATGTTTACCAATCAATTTGTCAGTGATTTAGTTATAAAGGATGGCATTTGCAATATGTATATTTCTTTCACGTGAAAATTGCACACAATTCAGATCATCCCTGTTGGTGATTCTTGGGCAGGTTCCTGGTTCTCTATGTCTCTCCCCCGTACCTTCCTTTCCTGCTGCCCAGGTTTGGGGGTCACCTGGCATCCCAGCACCTTTCTAGGGGCCCACGGTCTTCACCCTGTGACACGGGTTCTCCAAGGGCTCCTCACCTGGGGCTTAGAGGTGCAAAGTCAAGCCCCAGCCCAGACCCTCTGAGCTGAAAACCGGAGGGAGGGGCCTCCAGGCATGCGGGCCCCAGGTAACCCTGGACACACCTGGTGAGGCGTGTGAAAGAACACTCTCTACACAGGCAGGTGAGAGCCCTGCTTCACAGCCCAAGGCGGGGGATGCGGGGAAGGTTTAGGGCCTTTTAGACAGAGGCTGATTGGGAAAACTCGCAATGAGATGATCTCACCACGCATGTGTCCACACCAAGTCAGAAAGAGACCATGAGAGAGCCAGCCAGAGACCCACAGCAGGCAAGAGGGAAGAAAAGGTGCAGGGAAGCGATGATTTCTTTCCGGCAGGAATTCTTTCTCCTCTAATCCAGCAGGTTTAGCGGTGGTAGGAGGGACCCCGTGGAGCATGGGTTCGGGCACTTGGAGAGCTGGTGAGTTTCTGTGCAGACTCAACAGAAGACACACCAGGCTGGTACCTGATTCCTGCGTGGGGAACAGAGGCCAACGAAGCCAGGACGCATTTAGTCAACAACAGGTGTGTGTCGGGCAGATGACACCTGAGGTTCACAGTATCCCATTGAAATAGCCGGTGCTGCCGTGCCATTCTGTACCGATTTTGTCTGTCCATGACAAAATGTGGGGCCAATAGACCAGTAATTAAGGCAAAGAATGAAGAATTCCACCGTCTACATAAAGAAACTTCTAAAGGGAGTGAGGATTTTTAACAACAGAAGAAAAAAATCACAAAGCAAAACACATAATGTCTACTCTAGACAGGTAACAACAGACTCTTTTTGAAATGTCTATAATCCAACAACAGCTATGAAATAATTCATTTCACCTGGGCCTTGAACTTAGATAAATAAGCATAAAGCTTTTAATTTTCCTCTTTCAAGTGCCTGATCCCTAACTCTGGTGGACAAAAGTTCGGCTCCTCCTGGCTGGGTGTCCCGAGGGCTGAGCTGCCCCTCTTCCTCCATTCATGGACAATTCGTCCTGTCCATCGGAGGTTAGAGAGGACCTGGGTCCCTGTCACTTGTTAGTAGTGCTGGGCATTTAGGCTGGGACAGAAGCTGAAAGGACCCTGAAGCTCTGGAGTCACAGAAACACAGCCACGCCCTATTCCCAGGCCTGACCTCAGCTCTGAAGTTTCTCATCACCTAACGCTGTGATCTGCCACTGAGGCACACGTTTGAGCCACAGGCTGCTTTCCTGCTTCAGAAATAATGGCGATCATGTTCCAGACACCTGGGAGCCTTATTCGCCTGTGGACCCAGAGGGACTCCCGGCCCAGGAGCTCTGCGTCTGTGGCATTCGCTCCCCCAGCAAAGTAGGAGAGACCCTTGAGGCCAGCATGATGGAAACTCTAGGGACCAAGCCCACAACGAGGTGCACAGAATCGTGACTCTAGGGAGGGGACGTCACACGGCTGACCTCTGACTCCAGGGAGCGAATGCCCAGCACCTCTGGACCTGCCTTGGGGCTTTGTCCATCACCCACGCTGGATGTCATATGGCTGACCTCTGATTTCAGGGAGCGTCTGCCCAGTGCCTCTGGACCTGCCTCAGGGCTTCGGCCATCACCCACGCTGGACGCCACTCAGCTGATCTCTGTGCACTAAGGGCATGGTCCTCCAGGCATTGCATGAGCTTGAAGTGGAAAAGTAGCTTCTAACAGGTAAGTGGTGGTTGTTTTTAACACTGCCCCCAGCTTGAGAATTGCAGAGACTGCCAGACTGCCATCCACCCATCACGTCCCACACAACAGTGCGCAAGGGCAACGCAACACAGCCCTGGCCCGTGGGGGCCAAGACCGCAGCATCCACTGGAAACAGACCTGCGATTCAGGGGGATTCTGAAGGAAGAGTAAACCCAGCCTCTGACATCATCTATTGATCATGGTGTCGATGAGACACAGGTCCATGCAAATGAAAAGTGACTTGACATAGTGTAAAACTCTGAACATCCGGAGCAGGGTTGGGAAAGTCCGTGAGATATTAAAGGAGGAAGAGGTATTTTGAGAAGACCTTTTGTATTCGCCTGGCAGTTTATTTCCTGGATTTATGCTAACGGGGTCCTTCAGTCCCAGAGGTCATGGAGACCCAGCGTGCCCGTGCTGCTGCTGAGATGTTTGTCCAAGAGGATTTAAATTGTCACCAGCAGCAGGAGACAGTGAGTGTGCAGCACACGAAAGAAGTCTACCTATCTTCAGTGAGGAGGAGGGAAGGGGTGAGAGGAGGGAGAGAAGGGAAAAAAGGAAGATAAAGGAGAAAAGGAGGGAGAAAGAGAAGGCAGGAGAATGAAGGAAGGAAAGAGAGAAGAAAGAGGAAGAAGGGAAAGAGGAAGGAAAAAAGGAAGGAGAGAGAAAAGGAAGGAATGAGGAAGGAAGAAAGGAAGAAAAAGGGGAAATGAGAGGAGGGAGGGAAAGAAAAGGAAGGAAGAAAAAATGAAAGGAAGAGAAAAAGAAAGGAAGGGAGAAAGGAGGAAAAGAAAGGAAGAAAGAAAGAGGGGAAAGGAAGAAGGGAAGGAAGGCTGGGAGGGAGGGGGAGGAAGGAAGGAAGGAGGGAGGGAGGGGGGAGGAAGGCAGGTGGGAGGGCGAAGGGGGGTTGGGACAGGTTTCCCTCCGCATTTCCCGCCCTTTGTCTTGAGACCCCGCCTGCAGGGTTCCCTCTGCCCTGCCACATCGTGTGTCCCTCTCAACAGCAACACCACATTACACCCTCACATCGTCTTGCTGCCCCTGCAGATTGCACAGTTCATGCAGAAGGTTACAAAGTAGGACCCGAAATGCCGCCATGCTATAAATTAAGGCGAAGACCTCCAGGAGCGACGTGCCCACCCGGCGCCCGGTGGCCTGGCCTTGGCTCCCCTTGCAGGGAGCCTGACCCTGCTCCCAGAAACGCTCCTGGGATTCGCTCCGGTCACAGGCGGGATGGAAATGTGCCTCGGGGCTGCTGCTTCACACGTCCGGGTTTAATAGACTTTTTTCCACTGATAAAAGACCACTAATGAGTTCATTTTCAAGCTATTAAACGGGCTATAATAGCTAGTTCTCCTGATGATTGCACAGAGACCTGCTG
This sequence comes from Cebus imitator, assembly GCF_001604975.1. Taxonomy (NCBI): domain Eukaryota; kingdom Metazoa; phylum Chordata; class Mammalia; order Primates; family Cebidae; genus Cebus; species Cebus imitator. Next base: position 303,200 of record NW_016108022.1, read on the forward strand.
GTCACAGCGGGTTTGTCTCCCTGGTTAACTCTTTGCTGCCCTGGTGCCAGGAGGCGGCGTGCCTGGGGAGGCGGCCTGCCTGGAGAGGCAGCACCCCCACCTGCCAGCCCTGTCTGCCCTGCTCCTCCTCCTTTCAGGTTCTCAGGGCCAAGAACCCCCCTGCCTAAGGACCCACGTATCTGCCTTCCTGCATGCATCCAATGGCTGTCTTCTCTTTCCTTACAAGAAACCTTTGGTCCTAAGCCAGGGCATCAGCTGACTGGCTGCATAGAGGGTGTTTCAATATTCACATTTAATGTGAGGGATGCATGCCCTCTTAATGCTGTGCTTAAGAGACGCCTGCGAGCTGTTGTCTGCAATCCTGAAAGAACACCCTAGGAGGATTTGGGGACGCTCTGTTGCCAACACAGGCAGCACATGGGCGTGGCTTTAACCACACGTTGGGCTCTAATGGGCTGGGAGAGCTGTGTGGCTGCAGTGTGTCCACCATGTGTCTGTGGTCACGACCACACGTGGCGTTAGCAATCACCTCTCCAGGTGTCTGGTTTCAACACCCTCTCTGGCGTCAGAGGGCAAGGGATGAATAGCAGGGTGCTGGCAGCCATGGTCTGCCCTCCTTGTTAGGGCTGCAGAAGGCCGACTTCAGATGCTTCTGTTTAGTGTAATTTTGTTTTAAACTACTTAAGCAAAGATGCCCAGAGACCTTCAAGCTTGGGCAGCCACCAGCTGAATTGGATTGCTGCATAGTTTTATTATTACTGTTTTCCTTTTTAAGATTGTTTTATTATGAGAGGCCCAATAGGTCAGAGATGTTAAATTGCACAGTGATAAACCGTAATGTGGGGGAGTGAATGACAGCGCGCATCCTAATGGGCAGGTGACTGAGCTGCACACAGGCTGTGTGTGGCCTTCTTCGGCCCGGCTGGCACGTGTGCATGCGGAGCTGGGGACATGGGACAGTGCCATGAATCTCATCATTTCCTGTGTGTCTCAGAGGCAGAGCTGTGGCAGGCGCTGGCGTCCCTCGGGTGAGGGCGGGTCCATGTAGGCTCCTCAAAAGAAATCCTAACGGAGGCCCCCCGACTTTAATTTAGCACCATGCTTTCTGGCCACTCGAGCTAGAATGAGCAGGACCCACGAGTGGCTTCACCATCACCCACCTCTGCAGAGGTTCTAGTGCCAGTGGGACACCTCATGGTTCTGGACGTGTTAACAGGAGACCAGCCCAGGAGCCTCTAGCTGAGGCAGGCCCTCCAGCTCTGCTCAGGAGAGCTGGCTTTGAATGGAGAGATGATGGGGGAGACTGCAGGCTCCTCGGCCCCTCCAGCCTGTTCTCAGGATCCTTCCTGAATCACCATGGACTCCCTGCCTCCCTGCAGCCTCAGGGCCCCCACGTGGGCAGTTCTAATGCCCAGCTCCAGCCTCTGTGCAAGGCGCTCACTGGGAACGGTTGCAGTCTCAATGATATATGTCCACAGGCCCCTTTCTCCTCGCTCAGACCCAAAGACGAGGGCCAGAAACAGGCTTTGCTCCCTACTGTCCTTACGCTCAGCAATGTACATTGATTAAGTCTACATCTTTGCAAAGGGATCATTTTCAGAAAAGTAACTGGTGCCACTTTTCTGAGTAAAACAAGTGGACAGTGAGAAAAGCATCAGGCACTGGGGCCTGCAAACCTGAGTCATTTACTCAGGGGTCAGGACAGGTGCCTGCTGGGGTCCTCATCCAGCAGCAGCTGCTGAGCCTGGCACTGGAGGCTTCCCCATCAGAGCCCCATCTGGGGGCTTCCTGGGCCATGGGTGCCCCATGGTCAGGGGTCTTTCAGTTTGTGTCCCAGCATTTCACAAAGTCATAATGCCAAGCAAGAATTCTTTAAGCAGGACTGTTCGTGGAGATGGGCAGGCGCACACACACACACAGACACACGTGCACAGACACATGTGCACAGACACATATGCACACACACACACACAGACACACATGTGCACAGGCACACACATGTGCAGACACATGTGCACATGCACACACACATGTGCACACACGTGCACATGCACACATGCGCACACACAGACAGGCACACATGCATACACACATGTGCACAGGCACACACATGCACAGACATAAGTGAACAGGCACACACACAGACATACATTCACAGACATGTGAACAGGCACACACACGTGCAAAAGCACACATGCACACACATGCACATACGTGCACAGGCACTCATGCACACAGACAAAAAACACACACACCTGCAGACACATACAGACACACAGATATCCACACACATAGATTTGCAGATACACATATATGCATATAACACACATACACACATAGACATGCGAATGCACACACTCAGACACACATATATACAGACACACAGATACAAACATGCAGACATGTACAGAGACCCACACACGTACACACATCACACGCACACACACACACACACACACATACACACACAGACATTCAACTTCCAGTGAAGAGTGGGGCAGCCTCGGGGGCAGAGCATCAAGACTGAGGGGGGAGGCTGAACTGGGGGCCTGGAGTGGGTGCAGCACCGACTTTATGGCTTTATGCCCACATGCAGCAGACCATCAGAGCCTCATCTGGGGGCTTCCTCTAATGCAGAGGCTCCTTGATGCCCTGCAGGCATTCTAGATGGTAAAATCCAAGAAAGGGCAGCACTGTCCACTCGCCACTCTTCCCGGTTCCGTGGGTCAGGGGCCAGTGTGATTCCACCCCACCTTCCCTCCGTGGGTCTGGGAGGATGCTGTGTCTCAGCAGCAGGGCCAGTGTTTCCCAGGCAGCATCACTCTGCCAGGGTTTAGCTGGACTCACCCTTCCATGGCCTGCCCAGCGATGGGGGTGCCCCTGGTGTGTCTGGGGACTGACACCAGCACAGGCCCCCAGGCTCCCACACCCGAGTGGCAGGCAGTGTGCCCTATATCAGCCCCACACGGGAGCTTCTGTGCCGCCAGGACCCTCCTTCCTCAGCTGGGATGGCAGCCTGCATGGAGCCTCTGGCACCCACTCAGGGTACCCCTCAGCCAGCCCTGCCTGCCACTGCCTCCCAACCAAGTCTCTTTGCAGGAGCTCCGAGGCTCTCCCTCACTCAAATGTGTACCTGCCAATCCTGGCGGGCATTGCTTTGCTGGTGTCACCAGAACAAAGGCCACAGACGGAGGGTTTAGACAACTCAAATCTCCCCACAGCCCTGGAGCCTGGAAACCCGAGACCAGGGTGTGGGCAGAGCTGGGTCCTTCTGAGGCCTCTCTCCCTGGCTTCCCCATGTCCTCACAGGGACCTCAGGGCACCCCTCAGAGCGACTCTGTGTCCTAATCTCCTTTTCTGGTAAGTTCACCAGATTTCAGCCCACCCTGGTGACCTCATTTGACCTGAATCGCCTCTTTAAAGGACTTCTCTCCAAATACAGTCACCTTTTGAAGTCCGGAGTTCAAAATTCAGGGCTTCCCCTTGTGAATTCTGGGGGGCCCATTCAGCCCATAAAGTGTCCACTGAATTGTACATTAGTGGTAGGAGATGCGTGTGGTCCACACGAGACTTCAGTGTTACCAGCCTGCACCTTCCAGCCCTGGTGCTGCGTGTGTGTGCAATGATTCCTAAACCTCACGAAACACACCGGGAAGGGGGCGGAACCTTCCCTGTGGACCTGGCTTTGTCCTGAAAGGCTGAGGAGCGTCCAAGGCTGGGGCTCTCTCAGGCTCGTCTTGGAGGCATGGAGTTAACACACATTCCATCGGCCAATCTTTCTTCTTTTCCCCGGACCTTCGGCGTGCCCAGGGCCCATAAATCAGCGTGTGCTGCTGAAATCTGTAATACTCAGTTCCTCTCTCAGCTTACTCTCAGAACAAATAATTTAAGACAGTAAGACAGTGGCAGTATATTTGATCCAAGGGGGAAATTCACTCTCATTCTGTTGGAAAGCACCTGCCTGGATGAAATTCTCTCTCCAATAATTGATTTTCTCCCTCTTGCTGCTTCACTCATCAAGACTCCCCTCGCTGGAGCTCCCCATTCTCCGAATGCCGGCGGCGGGGAGGGTGGGTGTCTCTCGTGGGATGAGGACTTGGTCTCTCCCCCTCCACCCTCATCCTTAATGCAACCTGGCCTCTTCCTCCCTCCTTGGGAACAGGGCGCGGTCCCCCCCCCCCGCCCGTTGGCATTCCTAACACAGGAAAATGACGCATACATTAGGCTGAAGGAAGGGAGGAAAAAACATTTTTGCCTTTGGTGTAATTTCAGCGCAGAAGTAGAGGATTCATTTCACACGACCTTAGCTCAAGGTGACATGATATATCTTCCCAGCAATGTGATTTTTTTTGTGTGTCTCTTATGCACCCTTCCCCTTCTGAAGAAACCCTTGTAGCAGTGAAAACAATGGAGAGACAGAACCCTGGGCACCCCGGACCATGAGCCCTGATGCGTGGTGCCTGGGGGTGCAGCCGGGGCCTCTTCCCGCCCCCACAGCCCCTTGTCTGTTTCTTTCTGTTTCACCCAGTGTGAGCAAGGAGGCCTGTCTTCAGCATCACAAGGAATTAGGCAGAACCCATCTCCCAGCACTGGGGAGCATGATGAAGTCTGTTCAGCTCGACCAGGGAGGCTGGAGTGGATCCTTCCAGCTTGTAGCTTCTGTGACTCAGTTCCTCCCCGGGGCTGAGCTGAGCAGGCTGCCTCTCCCACAGCTCATCAGCCTTCAAGAGAAATTCAGAAGAGGCTGGAGTCCACATCTTATTCTAAACTTCTGCATCAAGCAGGAATCTCCCTGCAGGTGGGACTGGGCGTCTTCCTCAAATAGAGCAATGGAAGCGAAGACGCAAGAGCAGAGCAGTCACGGCTGCCCCATCCCCAGCCAGGACCTGAGCCCTTCACTCCAGAGCGGGGGCTGCATGTAAGGAGGCAGCCACAACACCCGTGGGCCAAGCCTATTAAAAAGCAGCAGGTGCTCGTGAAATGTTGAAATAGAGACTAAGACACGGCTCGCAATTGTTCAGTAGACATTACGCATTCCTCATATTACTTATCCTCCCAGCTTGGAGGCAGCCTCAAGCAGTGTCCTTGTTTATAGGCGAAAACATTAGGATTGAAAGTCGTTAAATAACGTGTCCAAATCACCTGCCAGTGATACAGCCACGGCAGGCCTGGGTTCTCCTGCCTGAGGCTCTTATCTTGAAACAGGGGTCAGCAAACTGCGGCCCTTGAGCTGAAGCCAGACAGCAGCCTGGATTTTTTTTGTTATCTATCTATCTGTCTGTCTGTCTGTCTGTCTATCTATCTATCTATCTATCTATCTATCTATCTATCTATTTATCATCTATCTATCTACCATCTATCTATCAATCAATCATCTATCTATCTATCTATCTATCACCTATCTATCATCTATCTATCTGTCTGTCTATCTATCTATCTATCTATCTATCAAGGGTTACATTGCATAAGCAGCTACATGATATCCTAGTTTTGCCTCTTGCTCTGCAAAACCTAAGATACTATCTGATCTTGAGGATGAGTGTGAGAGCCCAATCTTAAACTCTTGGGTTGTAGTGATGAGTAGCTGAAATAAATTGTTTTAAATTCTAGTGTCTGAAGTTTTGATGAAAGCTGTGGATAATGGGTTGTGAACAACTTAACACTTTCGTTTACTTCTAGAGTTAATGCCCACATGAATTAAATGACTTTTGTGGGCGTCCAGAGCTTCAGGATTATAAAGCCTCTGACAGACAGCTCCCCGGCATGTGCCTGACAGATACAAATAAGCTTTACTGTTACCCTAACATCCGTAGAGTAAGATGTGTGGAAGAAGCAATGTGCCCATAAAGGCGTTTATGCAGAGGCAGCAGCTTCGTTCTCAGAGTGTCTTTGGGGCAAAACAAGCAGTAGCCATGCCTGGAGAGTGTGTCTGTGTGGGCAGCTGCATGGCCTCAAACCCATTCCGTGAAAAGATTTTTTTAAGCAAAAATATAAATTTTATGATTCTTCAATGGGATTTCTTTATAATTTTTTTCTACTACTTCTTGTTGTTACTATTTTGATGCCAACATCCATGAGACATTCTTCAATCCTCAGGACGATTTGTGATTTCAAATCTAACTTGAGAATCCACCCCAGCAGCAGGGTGGGGTCATGGCGCAGTTTCTAGCAGCTCATGCACTCACCCAAGCAAAAGGGGGTAAACAGCAGGTGCTCATTTTCGTGAATGCAGAGCTGAGTAATCTATTAACGCTTCAGTGTATCCAGGTTTACATGCTGTAATTGTGTTCACCCATGAGCTGGGATTTGACTGGGAGTTATCTTTTCGGAGAGTCTTCAAAGGTGGAGTTGAATAGACATCTTTCTGCCACTTTATGATTAGAACACGATGCCTTCATGTACAAAGCGAATGATGGAGATAAGGCCGGGCAGCCGGCCGCAAGCCCGCAGCTCTGCACCCAACAGCAGCAAGCCAGTGGTTAACTGCGCTTGGGAGCTCGGGGAGATTCAAGGAGTCTGTTTCTCCAGGCTTTCCAATGTGATTACTATAGAGTACAAAGCTATTAAAAATATGACCTTTGCATTTTTTTATACCTTGGCAAAAAGCCAGATAACTTTGTTCGGCTTGGTTAGTGTGATAGAGTGCTTATTTGGATGGAAATAAAATGGCTTTTCTTTACTGGAAATTATACCTTGAAGTCTAAATGTCCATCATCGATACAACACACAGACGCGTTAATTCAGGCCCAAAAGCCACTGAGGCTGTTAGAGAGAAGAATACAGCATTTCCATTTTCCCAAAGGAAAAGTGTATATTTTTGTACAGATGTCATCAACTTAACATGGTAAAAGGTAAATCTATTGTTTAAATACAAAAGCTAAAAAATTGATTACATTAACAGAACATCAAAACAATGTTTATTACAGCTTTAAAAAGCAAAATAGATATTGTTTTCTCCTTAAACCATTGATTTCTCATTGGGACTTTTAAACGAGGCAAAGTGAACACATTTGGCTAAATCAGCCCGGGTTTTAGTTTGAATGTTTACAAAATACAGAAAAAGCAATGATTTTTCTTTTCTAAATTATGGATCAATTTCTGAAAGATCATGAAATATGGGAGATGTTCCCTCAATGTGTGTTAGCAGAGAGGGGATGTGTCCGTTTCAGGACTTAGTAAGAATTTTAGAAAAATACCCTTTTTGTTTTGGGTTTAGGAAAATAAACTGGTCTCAGGGGCTTATGGCTGTTTCTTCAGTGGGGAGGAGTTCATGAGCCCTGGGTATACCTCAGTCTACTGAGAAGTGCGTGTGTTAGATTTTGGTAAAAAACAGCAAACAAAGGTACTTCTTTCTGAGGCCTCATTTTTTTAATTTTTATTTTTTTGCTATTAGAAAATAATGACAAAAATTACAATAGTGAAAACAGGGTATGAAGGAAAGTTCCAGAATGGTGAGCAGGTACACTGCTTTATGTTCTGTCTGCCTCCAGGCTCCCTCTCCAGTGCCTGCCCCACCTTGGACCCAACACCCAGGGCCTTGCCTTCCCATTCTGCCCCACTGTGCTCACAGCAGCCTCCCAGATTGGAGCACACCTGCTCCTCCCCAGAGAAGCTGGGCACCCCTTCCAGCCCGCGCTGGGGAGGCAGCACAGCCCTGGATGCAGCCCAGGACTCACTGCCATCGCCAGTTGCCGCCACCCAGAGGACCGGGATGCATGGTGGGATGGACATGTCAGGGTGCACAGCTGTCTGGGTGGGATACCGTCCACCCGGGTGAGCGCGCCTTACACCAAGCCTGACGCACACCGTTTCCCTCAGTCAGAAGGCACAGAGCGCACAGACTGGAATGGAAATTGGGCTCCTCTCACCCAGATCCTCACTGGAAGGATATGTTTACTCCATCCCCAGGACTTGGGTGTGCTGGATTCAGAGATGCAGTGACAAAGGAGGTGCTCCTCTGCTGGAGAACATGGCCCTGCTTCTGTACGTAGGGGGCAGAGGCTGTTCTCAGGATACTTTCATCTCTCCAGTGCTGACACCACTTGGCAGGGCAGGGGCTGGTGTCCTGAATGCCATAGTCCCTCCCTTCGGAAAGTGGGTGCTCCTACCCAAGGGGACAGCAACGCTGTGTAGTAAACTTGCTGAATTCACTAGTCCTCTGACGCTCACTGTATTTGTCAATGGGAAACTGACCCCCAAACAAGGAGAAAGCCACTGGAAATTGGATCCTACTGGAATGCAAGTTCACATCACCCCACCCATCAAACCAGCAGAGGAGCTGGCAAAGGGTGATGCCCATTTTACAAAGTTGGTGGCAGAGGGAGGCTGGAATTCTACATGGAGACTTTGTACCGTCCTTTAGAAGTGAAGAATACGGCAGCTGTGTTTTATGTTGATTAATTACACTTTTTCTCCCATTTTTCTTGCCACCACATATGAAGGGCGTTGATGGTGGCTGACATTTCTATAGAGGATCCCAGTGGTAGTGTAACTGAATTGAAATCATCATTCAAAACTACCGCTGCTAGGAGAACTTTGTATTTCTCTGCTGTTGGGAACCTGAATGTTTCATCCAGGAAGAAAAGAAAAACGAGGATCAAAACCAGCAAGTTGTGCTGGATGTTTGTGTGCCCGTCCAGAGGCACTCTGCACCGTCCTGCTGCGCTCTGCGTCCTGGGAGCTGACCTCAGAGGGTTGCATGCTGTCGGTTTCAGCCATAGGGAGGGAGGGTCTAGGGGTAGCTTTCCCTGCAGTCTGTTTGGCAGTGGCTGTGTTCCTTCTCCTAAACCCAAAACTTTTGCTGGACAACTCTGCTCCTCCCACCACAGATTTCCCTGAGTTCTGTGAATTGCTCCCACTTTTCTTCTCCTGAAGTCACATCTCCTTGGGAGCTTCATCATGCTCTTTAGTTTCTCTGACATCCTCTGCACCTTTAAGAGGACTTCCTTTATTAAATTTCTTACTTCTCACTCTGAGCACACTACCTGTTGCCTGCTTGAACTGGTGTACCTAAGTTCCAGCCTTTAACACAGTGCCTTTAGGTGAGTCACAGAACTGCTCTGTAAATTAGAAGGGCAGGCTTGTTTAGGAGCTTTTCTTATTTAAGATCCTATTTTTTGAGTCCAGTTTTATTTAAAAAAAAATCCACCACCATTACTATAACCCATGTACTGCCACTCAACAACCCCAAATTATAATTGTGTAGTGGATATTGTAAAAACATGTGTAGCTTATCACCTTTTTAATAAGTCCCATAATACTTCAAACTTAAGACGAATGAGAAGATTCTACCAATCCTGAAAACTCATATACCTATAGGAAAACACTGATTATTCAACCATAAGACACTTCATAATAATTTCCAAAAGTAATTTTTACTTCCAATAAGTCTTTTTTTGTCCAAGTACAGTGTCACTAGGTTTAAAAATCAGATCTTTATTTATTCAGAGACAGGGTCTTGCACTGTCACACGTGCTGAAGTGCAGTGGCACAAGCTCAGCTTACCACAGCCTTCATAACCTGGGCTCGAGTGATGCTCTCCCCTCAGCCTCCCAAAAGTCAGATCTTAAGTGGTGCCACCTAGCAAGGTTGAGGTAGTTAAAAATCTGTGACATGGTAATTGACAATTTCTCAATGAATTAAATACAAATAAACGAATATTGAAGAGATCACTGTTGCAGGCTCAACAACAACAAAATTAAAACCACTAAAAACAAATCACAGGTGGGATTTCCAGCAATGGTCATTTGAAGAGATAATTAAACACTTTTCTCAAAAGCAACTATACAGCTGAAACCCCTACCCCCATAGCTTGTAGAAGTTCTGCCAGTTTAGGGCAGGCTGTGAAGGAACTGTACCTTCTTGGCTTCAATTAATGGATCACTTGGCTTGGAGCAATGAATGGTGTAAAATAATCAACAGAGGAATTAAAGTGGCACACTCAGTCATTCAGGAAGAGACTGAGAAACATAAAAGGCAAGAGACATGTGGAAAATAAATTGCAAAATGGTAAATGTAAATCCAACCCTAGCAATAATTGCATTAAATATGAATGGTCTAAACCTCTAAATAAAAAGTGCAGAGATTATCAGATTAGATAAATAAGTAAGCTTATTAGATAATTAGCAATATGCTGTCTAAAAGATATACTTTAGAATCAAAGATACAAATATGTTGAAAGTAAAAAAAAAAAAATTAAAAATATACCCCATACAAACAATGACTCTAAAAAACTACATTTGCTGTATTATTTATTGATAGAACAATTAGGTGGAAAATTAAATGATGGTATAAATCAACTGAACTTATTTAACAAAAATAGACACTTCATGGGCTGGAGTGCAGGGTCTCACTCTGTCACCCGGGCTGGAGTGCAGCAGCATGACCACAGCTCACTGCAGCCTCGACCTCCCAGGCTCAAGTGGTTCTCCTGCCTCAGCCTCTGGAATCACTGGGACTACAGACACACAACACCACATCCAGCTAGTCTTTGTATTATTTGCAGAGATGAGTTTTCACCATGTTAGAAATAAGTTTAACAACAACAACAACAACAAAATGCAAGACGTGTGTGCTGACAACTACAAAACATTACTGAAAGAAGAGAAAGGAGACCTAAGTAAATAGAGAGAAATTCCGTGTTTATGGATTAAAAGACTCAGTAATGTCAAGGTAGCAATTCTTCCCAAATTATCGACAGATTCAATGCAATGTCTGCCAAATCTCAAATCCCTGGATTTTTTTTATTTAAGAAAATGACAAGCTGCTTCTAAAATATGTATAAAAATACAAAGAATCTAATAGTAAAAACAATTTTGCAAAAAAGAAAACAGTTGGAAAACTTATACTAGCTGATTTCAAAATTTACAACCAAGGTAAAGTAATCCTGATAAATTGAACAGAGTTGAGGGTTCATGAATTAGTGCTTACATCTATGGGCAACTAATTCCTACAAAGGCACTAAGATATTTCAATGGAGAAAGGATACTCTTTTTAAGAAATAGTTCTGATGCGATTATATACTCACATTCAAAGAAATGAATATAGACCATTACCTTACACCATACATAAAAATTAACTCAAAATGAACCATAGACTTCAAGGTCATAGCTAAAATTTTAAAACTCCTAGAATTAAAAAGGAGAAAATCTTTATTAGCTTGAATTTGGGAAATAATTCTTAGACACAACATAACAAGTACAATTCATTAAAGGAAATATTAAAAAATTGAACTTCAAATTTTAAAACTTTTGAGCTTCAAAACATACCATTAAAGAAATGAAAAAATAAGCCTTATGCTAGTTGAAAATATTTACAAGTTATGTATCTGATAAAGAACTTTTATCTAGAATATATAAAGAACTCTACAACTCAGTAATGACAAGAATCCAATAAAAGGGGTAAAATTTTGAATAGTCATGCCACTAAAGAGGTTATACAGAAGACAAATAGAAATGCAAAAGACGTGTGCCACCGTTAGTAATTGGGGAAATGCAAATGAAACCACAATGAGATATACCTGCATACCCGCTAGAATAGCTTTAATTTAAAAGACGGAAAATTCCAAGTGTTGGATGAACTATGGAAACCGGAGACTCCTCAGCATGGCTGCTGGGCATTTAGAGCGGGACAGCCATGCTGGAAGATAGCTCGTTTATACCTGCCATATGACAGAGGAACTCAGCACCTAGGCACCCACCCACGAGGAATGAAAACACGTCCACGCAAAGGCGTGTGAGGGAATACTCGTGTGGCCTTGTTCACAACAAACAAGAGCTAATGACACCACAGATGTCCATCAACAGGGAGGGGGAGAAACAACAGGAGCTCCACACAAAACATAGAATACCATCCTGTAAACCAAAGGTGCCAACTACGGACACGCACCACAACACAGATGAGCCTCAAAAACGTTGTGCCGAGCAGGAGTTAGAAGGAAGACATGACACATGGCATGGTTCTATGTATAAAAATCTCTGAAAGAGGCAAATGTTTAGAGATGGGAAGCCCGTGAGTGGTTGCCCAGGCCTGGGGGTGGGATTGGATTGTCACAAAAACCTCATTAAGCAAAGGAAAAATAGGCCGCCTACTGCGACAACAGAGCACACACACCCATGAGGCCCACATTCGCAAGAGGGCATGAGGGGCATCCCAGGTGGTGACGGCTGCTCAACACTAGATTTGTGAAATGACTGAACTGTGCACCAGACATGGCTAGAGTCTGTGGTGTGGAAATATGCCGGTCACACTGCAGCAAGTACATGAATTGCAGCTGAGTCGTCTCTACTGTGCAGCCTGAATGGCTTACTTTATGACACTTGGGCAAGAATATACACTGTCGATTTGGGAAAGTGTTATTAAACTAGATTTCATACAGCCCACAGGATTGTCGTCACTACCCACAGAATTCCATTGGCAGTGCCCAAACCCGCCTGCCGCCGGCGTGCCCAGACCCGGTCCACAGCGCCCATCACTGCTTTGACCTCCTTGTCTCTCATCCCTTCTCTGTCATTGGTCTGATTGCACACGCATGGATTCTCTGCCTTCCTGGATACACTGGAGACCTCCCTCTCACATACAGGACCAGGGGCCTTCACGCTTAAGAATGCCCAGTATGAGGGTTGAGCATCACAGTAAAATAGCTAATGTTTGCAGCGCTTGTTAGAGACCCCCAGCATTGAATCCTCAAGGAGTCCCTTCCCTCAGCACTATTTCCATCATCATTTTGTGCATGAGGCCACTGAGGTGCAGCAAGGTGAAATGATTTGCTCAAGGTGGCTCAGCTGGTGAAAGGGATTCAGGATAAGAATCAAGGCCAGTGCAGTGGCTCATGCCTGTGATTTGGGAGGCGAGGTGGGTTGATCACTAAAGCCCAAGAGTTTGAGACCAGCCTGGGCAATACGGCAAAACCCCATCTCTACTAAAAACATAAAAAGTTAGCCTGGCATGGTGGCACGTGCCTGTAGTCCCAGCTGTTTGGGAGGCGGAGGTGGGGGGATCACCTGAGTCCAGGAGGCTGAGACCTCAGTAGGCCTTGAAGGCATCACTGCACTCCTGCCTGGGTGACAGAGTGAAATCCTGACTCGGAAAAAAAAAAGAAAGAAAGAGTGAGAATCCAGACTGCCTCAATTTTAAAGCACCAAAGATGATCTGGGGCACTCCCCATATTTTCTGATGGAACTACGGGCTCCAGCGAGCGCGCCGTCCTGCCCCGTCTCCGAGGTGGTGTGCCCCAGATGCTGCTGTCATTTCCTGCGTAGCAGGGCACACACATCTTGAAGTCTAGAACCACAGACCAAGCGGCTCTTCGTGAGGTTATGACAATTCCCCACCTCTGAAAATAACATTGATTGATGTGTTTTTAAGAGACTGACATATGTAACTCTTTATTAAAAAAATTATTAAATAAATCTTTGAAATAAAAAGGCAGTCATGTAATTAATAGTTACGTACCACATGACAGCATAATTATTCATTACCAATATGCAGGAACAAAATGACTTCTAATTTTATCTTCAGAGTCTTTAAAGGTAAAAAAGTACTTGAAAGGAAGTAAACTAGAAAGAGAAGATGGCTTTTGCGGGTGCTTGGGATTTTTCTTGACTCGGAATTAAAAAAACCGAAAGGTTAAATTACAGATGACGTTATGCTGCATTTATTTAAGCAGGTGAATGATGAAAACCACTGGTATGTCTCAATAAAAATAAATTTAAATATATATATGTAGAAGGCATTCCAACACGTTGTTCTCCCACTGTTGTGTTAGCTAAAAATTTTACTTTTAACTCTCTGAGAAAAGGTGAATTCATCTCATCTGTTCAGAACTGGCCAAATACTTCCACGAATTATTCAGAATTACTGATGAGTCCTGAGAGCTAAACCCCAAGAGACATGTTTTCCAGGCTGTTTTCTATGGTGCAGAAAGGAGTGTGGTGGGGAGCAGAGGCTGCGGTCAGCTCAGGCACTGAGTCCAGCCCTGGGGGGAGCCTGAGGCCTAAGTCGCTGTCTTTATGCTCCTTTAAGGGAAAATACCCCTTTCCAGGGACACTTGCGGGACAGACAGTCGATGTGGGGTGCAATCTTAATATCCATGTGGGGTGCAATCCCAGTGCCGGTCGCAGTGCTGAGGGCGGGGTCGTCTGGGACAGCTGCCAGGGGCTGAGGTCGGCCCTTGGCGCTGGTGGGGTGTTGAGTGCCCTGTATGGAAACAATGCCGGGACCCCGGAGAAGGGACTGCAGGGAGGGTGCCTCCAAGGGAAATGCAGGCCTCTGGGAGCGCAGGGCGTGGCTTGGAGTCTCAGTTTATGAGTGGAGGCCACGGAACAGCTTGCTCGGAAGTCCCCACTGGCTTTGTGAGGAGTGGGGAAGCCACGGTGAGTGTCAGGGTGCCATCACACTGCAGGATTGATGCATGTCAACTGGCCATGAGACAGCAGACATGCCCTGGGATGCCAGCTTCCACAGCTCCAGCCCACGGGACCCAGTTCCAGGTTGCTAAGTGTCCCCAGTGAAGCCTGCCAGACCCTCCTGCCCATGTACTGATGGGCTGTCACCCTCCTGGGTCTTCACCCAGCACAACTGTGCCTCCTGCTCCTGCCCTCTGTGTGCACCTGCGTGGCTGCCCTGCCTCTCACGCCCCTGCCTGACCCTGGGCTCGCTTCTGCATGGACACAGGCCTCCACTGGACCCCAGACGCTAACCCCACATCTGCTGGTGCCGCAGGCTCATCCTGAATTCCGGGGCTTCCTGCACTCAGCAGCCAAGGCCTTTTCCGCAGGTGCTGCCTGGCCTCCTCCTGTGGCTGTGAACTCCCCTCCACGTGTCTTGGGAGCTCCCACGCCATCCACCAGGTGGACCAGCTCCTCTCAAAGTCCCACGGCTGCCCCTCCTCATGATAGATCCAGGCTGCCTGGCATGGGACAGGGAAGAAGAACCCGAATGACTTGCCAGGGCCATGGGCAGAGGGAAGGTGGCCACACACATTCCAGCAGCGTCTGTCATTCACCACCCGCTAAACGCCACACATGACGTGACCCACACGGTCTGAAGTTGCCTGATCATTACATGTTGTATTATATAGAGTCCATTATATATTAAAAAATGCAAAAACCTCAACGACTTTTGTACCAACCTAATAAAAACATGTGTCAGCTTCTGCTGTGGTTATGCATTTCCTATCCTCCCTCATCAGCATCCGTCCTATGCCTTCCTCCTCGGAATTCCTCTCCGTGCCTGACTCATCAGGTCCTACCTTTTCTCTGGGCCCTGGCACGCCTGCTACTTTGTGCCCACCCCGGCCTGGGTGCCTCTCTCCCCACGGGCTCACCTGCGTAGGTCACCCACTCCAACTGGAGCCGGCCCCTTGGGGGAATCGTTAGCTCCTCGAGCACCAAGACTGACACTTATACATTTTAATAAGGGGACGTGCACAAGAAGGGGCTTGACGAGCCTCAGATTGATTTATTGATTTAGAGGTTGCTGTTTTAGCCAAAGCGCCTGAAGATTAGAATCCTGGAAGATTGTATGGTAGCATTTGAGACATGAGAAGCACCGTGGTGACCATGGACACTTGATTGCATTCCGAGAGTGGAGCCAACCTGTGCGATCAAGATTGCCGCCCACAAAGGAGAGAAATTCTCCTCCAGTCTTTCACTGATTGCCTTTCTATCTTAGTCTTTTTCTCCCTCTCATAGCCTTCTGACATCTGTTGGAGGATAAAGGGCACAGCTCAACATCTATCAGACCAACTTTGCCTTTAAACTTAAATCTCAGTCCTTGCACAGACCCATAATCAAAGTATAGAAACAGTCTGTAAACACATTATGTAGAAGTTTGCCTACACCTGCAAAGCCAAGGCTATGAGGTCTGAAGTTCCCAGATTTCTAATGGAATTAACTTCTCCTGGTTTGTCATAAGAGATGGAGACGCAGATGCACCGGCTGCTTTACAAATTCACGCTACAAACAGAAGTAAGGGTTTCTCTGTTTTTTTCTCTCTCTGTGGCAGTTGTCTGTACCGCTCTCTCCTCTAGTGATTTCTTTCCTTTTAATTGATCACTCGTTCTCTAATATACACAATAAAATAAAACTGAGACACAGCCTCATAGGCACCACCTGTCTTTCTGTTCATGTTTCTCTTCAGGGTGCCAGCACTCGTCTTTCCCAGATCCAGCCTCCTCTAATCCATTCCCCAACGCTGTCTCTCCCTCCCTCCCACCCCACTGAGTTTCTCCCCATCTGTTCCTCCCACTCTTCAGACTCACTGCCATGTGGCCCTCACCTCACTGCATGAAAAGACACAAGTCCATCTCCTCCCACTAAGCTGAGCTCACCTAGGAGCAGGGCCCACCCCCTGGGATTCTGGCTCCGCCCCTCCACCCATTGCTCCTCCCACTCCATAGATGATGGTAATTGGTCAGTCTTGCACTTTGCTCCACCCCACTCATTGCTCCTCCCACTCCATAGATGACGGTAATTGGTCAGCCTTGGGCTTTGCTCCGCCCCTCCACTCATTGCTCCTCCCACTCAATAGATGACAGTAAGTGGTCAGTCTTGCACTTTGCTCCTCCCCTCCACCCGTTGCTCCTCCCACTCCATAGATGACGGTAATTGGTCAGTCTTGGGCTTTGCTCCGCCCCTCCACTCATTGCTCCTCCCACTCCATAGATGACAGTAATTGGTAAGTCTTCGGCTTTGCTCCGCCCCTCCACTCATTGCTCCTCCCACTCCATAGATGACAGTAAGTGGTCAGTCTTGGGCTTTCTCCAGTCCTGACATGAGCAAGAGACCGATGCCTGGAGCTGACAAGTTCTGGACTGTGACAATCATTTGCTGTCTTAATGGCAGTTGGCCTGTGGAAATGTGGAGAAAGGGTGGCTTTCCCAGGCTGTACCTCACGTGGCACTAACCATTCTATCCACCAATGCTGCTCAGCTGCGGGCCGGAATTCTGACCAGCGTATACGACGACTCTGCTGACTCCCTCTGCCCACGTTCTGCAGAGCAGCCAGCATCTTGCTCCCCGTGGGGAGAGCAGACAGGTGGAGCTGGAGGGCACAGCCACGGAGAAAGCACGACTCCCCCAGCATGGCCCCTCCTTCACTCACACTGCAGATAGGTCGGCCAGTCTGAAATCAGCCTGACCCTCCATCCTGGGAAGCCACCAGCTGACACAGGCTTTCACCTGCGCCTCTGTGACTGACCTGAGCTCTGCCCTTGTTCGTGTATGGGGAGATGAGATGCAGGAAAGATGCGTCCAGCCTGGAGCACTCTGGCAGCAGGTGTCTGAGGGGCTGAGAGCAAACGAGCATGATGCCCTGCCTGGAGTATCCTCTGGCCTCCCTGGCACCCTTAGGGGAAAAAGTGCTTCTGGGTGCATCATCAAGGAGCAAGGGGGCCTCATCAGTGCTTTATGATAACTGCACACAAATCCTCCTCGCTTTTCCTTCTTCTCCTGCCTCTGGACTCAGGCTGGGGCTGCACCCCTGGCTGCCTGGTTCTGAGCCCCTTGGACTTGGGTGGAACTGCATCACTGATTTCCTGGTTCATCAGCACCCAAGCAGAGATCACGGGACTTCTCTGCCTCCACGATCACGTGAGCCAGTTCCCAGCACAAATCTCTGCCTACACAGGTGGAGTGTCCTTAATATCTGAAATCCAGAATGCTCCAAAGTTCAAAACTTTTTCAGTGCCAACAGGAAGTTCAAAGGACATGCTCACGAGTGTTTCAGATCTTGGATTTTCAGAGTGTGGATGCTGAACTGGTGAGTATA
This sequence comes from Cebus imitator, assembly GCF_001604975.1. Lineage (NCBI taxonomy): Eukaryota > Metazoa > Chordata > Mammalia > Primates > Cebidae > Cebus > Cebus imitator. The sequence goes on from NW_016108022.1 coordinate 320,969, forward strand.
ATGTGCAAATATTCCAAACCCCCCAGAGAACCCAAATCCCAACTGAGCATCTCAGGTAAGGGATACTCAGTGAGTGTGTGTGTGTGTGTGTATGTGTGTGTGTGTGCATCTGTGTGCACACACACATCCTATCTATCTATCTATGTGCTCTGTCTATCTATCTATCTGTCTATCTATCTATCTATCTGGAGCAGCCTGCAGACCCCTGACTCTGGCCTCTCCTCTAGTGTGCAGCAGCCTCAAGCCCAAGGGAGTGTTCTGTGCTAGCAACACATGAACCCGAGTGTCCAGGTGGCAGGCCGTCCTGCATGGCACCTCACAAGCCCCACAGAGCTCCCTGCCAGCAGAGAGGGACACCGGGCTCCTCCTCTCCACCCTCTCTCACACCTCCCCTGATCTGTGCGTTTCTGCTGCCTGCCTGTGCTGTGGCTCCTGGGCCCTTCTCCATCCCCGTCTGCTCCTATCTGCCCTCCGCACCTGTCCCCATAGGTATGTTTCCTTCTCCCTCAACACCGCGAGGCCCCTGGGACCACACCCACTCCAGAGTCAGACTCAAGAAGGCAGGTCCTTCAGCCGAAAGTGCCCTCAGTGGCCTAAGACCTAATCCATCTGTGACAACAACATGGGACATGGGCATTTGGATTTTGCAATCAGGCCACAGAAACAGCACACAGAGGTGATGTTTCCTGAAGAAAACAAGAGCAGAAATTTTCCCAGGACTCTCTAGATATCCAGCCGAGGCAGGGGCAAGGTGACCTCAGACCTGGCCATTCTCAGTGCTGCTCCTTGGGAGTGCAGACCCCCAGGGGGCATCTGAGCTGAGAGGAGGGGCAGCCAGCTGGCCCAGGCTCCAGGGCTCTTCCCTCCAGCCACTCATTCCTACCTGGAAGGATGTGTTTCTTCTGGAGTTTGCAGGTCAGGGTCACTCCAGGTGCACAAGGTGTTTGGAAATGAACCTGCCAAATATTGCATTTACCTGGCAATATTCCTGCACTGAATTCATGTTTATTATATGTCACGGGACTTCAGAACTTTAGAAACGACACAATATCCATATAATCTTTCCAGTTGATGCACTCTAAAGAGTTATATGTATGTGTAATAAAAATATTTTAATTGAATTCAATTCATTACCAGAACAACCAACACTGGTTAACTGAAAGCAATATAAAAGTGCAAATATTCATTAATAATCCAGCTTTAATGAGCTCTAATAAGCTCTTCATAAAACCAGTAGTTACTTTCCAAAACAAACACTTTTTAATTTTTCTGATGTATTCTCATTCTGGTCGATTCTCTGACACAGCTGGATGTGGTTAAGCAAACCAGTCTGTATTTGTAGAAGCTGATTTTCATTTCAGCCCTTGGAAGCATAAACTTAAACATTTCTCGAGGATCCAATACATATTAACTAAAATAAGTATATTTCTGAAATTGAAAAGATTATAATGTACACTGAAAGAGTTTATGGCATTTTTACAATTTCTAATGTATCTTACATACACGAATGTCTTTTAAAAATATCAACCATGGGTGTCACAGTTTAAAAACACACACAATTTTAAGAAGTTATCTTGAGAGTGATCACCTTCCTTCATTATTTAAATCATTTCTCAGGGCGAAATGTTCCTATATTAATTGATTAAATATAGTTTTTCGAGTCAGGCTCTGAGCGAAGTGCTGGGGCTGCAGTGGTGAACTCGGCATGCAGAGCAGTCCTGGCGACTGCATGTCCCACGTAACTTAGAAAAATCTGCAGGACCTTAATCTAAGACAGAATGAGCCTTGAGACCACAGCGCTGTGTTTGCCAACAGCATTAGTGTCAAATTTCCCCTTGGAGAAGGCCAAACCCAACAGGTCCTGCCAAGAGGCGGCTTTGCTAGCGTGGTGAGGAAATCTCCCTGCTCTGTGGGCGACTGCCCCACCCACTCTGAGCTTCCCTGCCTTGGGACATCCTCACCTTGGATTGGGTTCTAAGCTCTTCCACTGTCTTTATCTGTTTCCTCCCTGTACTTGGACTCTGCTGACCACATTTCTCTTATAAAATTTAAAATCATTACTTAGTTACTCTTCATTTATCTCAGACACATGCTGAGGGATTCTGGTCCCTTTTATCTCCACTATTTTTTCCTTGTAATAGGCTTTGCCTGTCTCTGCACGCCTCCTCATTCCATCCCTGGACATTTGCTGGTGTGGCTGTCAAAGCCCCTCCACTGACCCAGAGGCCTCTTATCTAGCAACAGAACTCTCTGGAACACTGTGCAGAAACCTGACATCAAAATGAACAAAGACAGGAAGACATGCAAAGGCCACTGTGTAGGTAAACACAGCACGATGAAGTCCACATAGGGCATCAGGGCGGGTCCCCCGGGGGTGGCTCCGGGGCGTGTTTTTGGAGCTTGGATGCTCCTTTCTTAAGGCTGACTTTATACTGGGTAATGGTTTCCAGTATACAGAAGACAAGAAATAGCTCAAGGGTGCAAGTTGACGGAGGCAGAAGACATAAATCGAGGCTGGGAGGAAAAAAAAACCCAAACTGGTCAATGGCAGACTGAGTTTCCTAAAAAGTACTAAAGAGCCAGGTGCAGTGGTTCACACCTGTAATCCCAACACTTTGGGAGGCTGAGGCAGGTGGATCACTTGAGCCCAGGAGTTTGAGACTAGCCTGGGCTACAAAGCAAAGTCCTGTCTCTATCAAAAATACAAAAATTAACCAGGCCCAGTAGTGTGAGCCTGTAGTCCCAGCTACTCGGGAGGCTGAGGCAGGAGGATCACTTGAGCCCCAGAGGTTGAGGCTGCAGTGAGCTGTGATTGGACCACTGCACTCCAGCCTGGGTGACAGTGAGAAACCCTGTAAAAGAACAAAGGAAATGGTGCCTGTGGAATGTGGGGGAAGGCCCCGCACCCTCCAGCAGTCACAAGAGATACCACAGCTCATGCCACGAGGGATGCAACAACAATGTCAGTGAGAATGCTTTGAAGATCTAACACTTGTATTCGATTTATGTATATATATGTTGATATCTATATATCAATATATATAGATATTTGATATAAATCAATACATACAATATACATATCAATATTTATATATATATTTATATAATATGTATATTGATATATAAAATATCATATATGTTGATATAACATCTAGATATTATATATAATATCTATAATATTGATATATATATAATCTAGCTATATATAATATATATATAATACCTGTCTATACATGTAAAATTTCCAGCTAACACTTTGGGTCACCTTCATTTAACTTTTGGCACTTAAAAAAGTCTTTCTTTTCTTCCTGAAAAGTGCCCTTATGATTTAATACTCATTCATGATTGAAAGGCTGTTGTCTAAATCTTACAGAATTAAAAGCGTCCGCAACACAACAGATGCAGACACACTGAACAGAACAGGAATGCTGCCGCCTGAGCTATTTCATTTTAAATTACTGAGATTTCTTTTACCACAAGTTAGCTCTGCTTTAGCTAACATCAGATCCTTGGCAACTTATTTTGCTACCATGATGATGTCAATCCTGTTTCTGCAGGATCCTGTAAGTTCCACACCTTGCCAGCTTGGAGTGGGAAGGAAGGTGCAGCCTTGCCTGTCACCAGCTTCATTCTTTAATTATGACATTGTTCCTTGATTAGAGCTATAATCATACAGCGCTCCCCAAATCTTGATTACTGGTGGAAAATGCAAGTCTAATGAAACCCATTATACTCTTGAAAAGCAAATATGCTTTCTTTTAGAAGATGGCAAGGATATTTTTTCTTAAATGATTACCCTCAAAGTAGAGTTGCAGGGTGTTGAAGTTTTCAAAGAATTTTACATAAAATAATGTATTTGTTCCTTGATTCAAAAAGTTAGAATCCATGGCAAAATGTAGGGAAATATTGTAAGGTAAATTCTTGCCCTGTCACACGATTACTCTTCTGATTAGATTTCTATCCCATCCCTAGAAAATATAAATAACTTAAACTTGTTGCCACTTTTAAATTGCAGTGTCATATGATGATGTATTAATTGCTCGCAATAATTTGCCTCCTCACCAAGTTAATGCGTCTGTGCGGCTCCGGTTTGTGAGCAGAGTGAACCTCCTACTGCTCCAGGCTGCCTCCCAGTACCACCTCTATTTACCTACAGACACTTGTATCAGCGGTGCTGAATGGAGAAGTAGAAATTAAAATGGAAGATTTGTTTGTCTGGCTTTGAAAAAAACAGCCAATATTTTTATGTGAGCATGGACAGTTGGACCTGCTTCCACCAGAAGACAAGGAAGAGAGGTTTGGGTGGGGGAAATGGATCTTGGGTAGCTGGGAGGAGACGCTCCAGGCTGTTTTCAATGCGGAGGAAACTTTGCAATAATGGAACTTCCCTTTCTAGTACTCATTAATTGTTGCCATATTTCCTGAATTACCCTGTCAAATTCCACACCCAATATAAATGAAGCAACTTTTAATCATTCCAGGAGAGACGGAGGACAGATGCAGATATTACACTTCAATATATGGAAATAGTCTCAAAATGTCATTAACTCGTGAATTAACAATGAGCTTTGGTTGTTGAAAAAAGATGACATATTTCTCCATTTAGAGTTTGGGACAAGAAGTTAATTTAAATGCTAAAAGTACATATATTTGACTAACTTGATGTCAAATAAATCTTTTAGCATTAATACAGAAATGGCATTTATAACAGCGATAATGAACGTAGCTAAAGGCATGCTTTCTTAAACAGTTTGATTCCATTGAGACCTTATAGCGCTTTGGTGTATTGTTCTATTTTCATGAGGACTTTTTTTTTCTGTCAGGCCGATTATAGCAAAGGATATATATTTCAGGTGAACATTTATTGAGTGCTGACTGCTGGCCAAACACCACCCTCTGTGCCTTGTGTGCGTTACACAGTTTCTTACGACAAGCCGATGAGGCAGATAATTTTATCACCATCATTTTCCAGGTGAGTAGAATGAGATTTGGGATGAAGCGTTTTTTCTGAGGTTGCTCGTCTAGTAAATGGTGGCTCCCACTGAAGCTGGTCCTCTGTGTCTACAAGATGACACAGCTGGACCTGGTGAGCTGGGAGAAAAGGCAAAATCACCACTCAGCGCTCATTTTCTGTTTGCTTAAAATGGTGTGTCGGGCGTTCACACACTTCCCATCCACACTCCCACCATGCAGGTGGTACAGTCATGCAGGTCTTTCTCTTTAAAGGGAGGTGGAGAGGACCTGGCTGCCTGCCTGCGGTCACACAGCCGTCTGGTGGGGAAGAAGCCGCCTTGGTGAGAGTCTTGGTTTGAGACCATCAAGGCCACCCCCACATTTTTGGATAAGTATTTGTGCCCTTAGGGCAGCACCAGCAGGGAGCAGGCATGCCTGGCTGTCTCCTAAAGCCAGTGCTCTGGGGGGTGTGGTCCCACAGACACGAATGCTCTCCTGCCGCCTGCCAAGCCTGTCCCGAAGCTGGGCTGGGGGCTGACGGCATGGTTCTTCCCAAAGCGGGGCTCAGAGCCCATGCTGTGAGCATGTGGCCCTGGAAGAGAAGACCCCAGAGCCTTCGGGAATGTTCCAGGAATCAGAGAAGACCCAAGCGATGCCATCAGCTTTGGAGCTAAGTGAGCTTTAGCTTCGTTTCTTCTCCCTGGCTGGCCCAGGACCCTAGGCCATTCACAGCTGATCCACTGCCCTAAGAAAGTTCTGGGCTCCCTGACTTCTGCCCACGTCTGGTTCTCACAAAACATGGAGAGGGCTCAGGCCGAGCCTCAAAGCCACGACCTGCTCTTCTAACAGGCACTGTGGTTACTTGTGGAACCACTCAGTAAAACTTTAGGCTTTAATGGGGTGTTGGTGGAAGGTCTGAAGTCTGTTTTAATCCCACAGCCGACAGACGCCCAATGCCATGGATGAGGGAGTGCACCAGCTATACTGACACACCTCCAGCGATAGGGAACTCACTGTCTCCCAAGGGTGTTTTCTGTTTCTCCCAAGGAAACCCACACCATCCCTAGCCAGTTTGTCAGAGATTGTACCTTTGTAAAATTCAGTTTAGCAGCTTCATTTTTGTTTGACAATTATAGTCTTACTCCTTAGGTGGAAGGAGTTAAGTTGAAGCTCCCCTTCTAAATGCTGGTTCTTTAACAGGGATGCTCTGGAGAGGGAGAGGTAGGTATCGTGGTTCCAATCAGTGTGACAATCTCTAGTGTTGTTAACAGAGAGTGACAAATTAACAGAACCAGTTCTACCTTTTAGAGCAGGCTAAAGGCAAGCGTCAGGGTTTGCAGTTTACTGCCGTTAAAGGGGCTCAAGTGACCCATTTACATTTTGACATGAAATATGAGGAAAGTACAGTTGAGACAGAAACCATAAAAATGACAGGTGCTCTAAACTAAACCCACAAGTTAAGCCAAACATCTTAAGCATTTTCCAGATAACGAACCTGCCTAGGTGAATCCTGTTGTTGCCTGAGACACACGCACGCACACACACACACAAACACACACACACACACACACACAGACACACAGACACACATGCACGCACACACACACACACACACAAACACATAGACATGCACAAACACACCCAGACACACATGCACACACACACACGCACACATACAAATGTTTATACACCATAAATATTTTTATGGACAATCTTCTGAAACACTACTAAACTATGAAATAAATATTTTATATATCATTTGAAAAATATATTAGTGAGAAGATAGATGTTTCAAAAGGAGACTAATAGTAAATGATGAATTTTAGTAATAGAAAGTAAAGGAAATAAGAAGAAAGGTTGGTATGAGATGGAGAGGTGAACATAACTCACCCCGGCTGGAAAAAGCTGTCCTGTGCTCTTACCTGGCTACAGTCGCCAGATCCCAAATTCACTCTTACCTAACATTCGTGAACCCATGAAAAGTTTACATTCTAGAGAAAAAGTATTCATTGTTTTGTCTTCATTCTTAGTTAAGGTTAGCTAAATCCAAAAAACATTTTAATAAACTACAAATATATTTTTAAAATATTATTGATATGAACACCATGCATTACGAATGGTAGACCTCGTTATATCATTTAGCACATGATACAAAATAATTCAATAAAAAACCTTAGGGCACTTAAGTGTAAATCCAGCATTGACAATGTATGGAATATCTCCAAAAAAAGTCTAATATATTCCAATCAAAGCAACAGCATGCAGTGGTGTGTTTCCACTTTGACCTGCCAAATGCTGACCTAGTATGACTGAAGTCAGTGGCTTTTTTATAATTTCATAAAAACAAATGATGTGAACAACCCAACATCAGGTCTAAAAACCACATAGGCTCTTGTAGAAACCACAGCATATTTTTTTTTTAAGGAAAGAAAAGGTCTGTATTTATTTCTAGAACACAGAAGCTACTAGGGCTTTAGTCAAAAAATCACCTGTAGTTAAAAGAGCAACAGAATACTGATTTGCTAAGGACTTAGGGAGCACCTGTTTAATCACGTCTCTGTTGTGACCGCGCAGGCTGGAGACCCAGCCCCTCCTCCATCTGCACCTCTTGCTAATGGATCAGCCCACATCCACTAGTGCTCTGCTTTCCAAGTTAGCCTTTAAGATTATTTCTCTATAACTCTTTTTAAAAAATATGCTCCCTGCCAGGCACTGAGAATCACATCTGTAATCTCAGCACTTTGGGAGGTTGAGGTGGGTGGATCACCTGAAGTCAGGAGTTCGAGACCAGGCTGGCCAACAAGGCCTGCGACCCCCTCCTATATGAATGACATCAGCACAAATGGATCCCCACCATGTGCAAACACAGAACCAAGAAGCCTGGGCATGTATTCAGGTAATGCATGCAGTAAACAGGGTGTAGGTGCGCCTGTCCACTTTACACATGGGGAAACCGAGGCACCGACAACCGAAGACCACAGGGCTGGAATTTAAAACTCATCTCTAATGGACTCTGCTATGTCTTCCCTATCTAAGGTGCTACATCAAATAAGATATGCCATAAAACACAGAAGAAACAGAGTAAAACAGATTTTTGCCTAAAGGCCGTTAATGATGCTGTAAGTGAAAGGGCCAAAATTTCCCTTTTGCAGAGTTTTTAGGACCAAGTCTCTGGGCCCATAAACTTAGCCACCTGCAGATAGAAGGTGAATGACTCATTTTCTCATGCTCACTTTCATGTCAGATGAGGCAACTGTCAGTGATACTGGATGTGTTGTTCCATTTTCCTAGACTTGCAGACTACAGGCCACTCTTAGGGCAGGGTCACCTGGAGGGTGGCTGATGGGGGGAGCTAGGGTTACTTAATGATTTCATCCCCCAAAAAACAAAAGCAATAGTGACGTCAGCTTCACCAGTATGGGGAAGTGGGTGAATAAGGTGGAAGAAGGAGCTCCCATGACCTCGGAGAGGCCAGGAAGGACTGAAGCCCGGCAGCGATGCGAGTCAGGACCACGGACAGCTCCCAGCGCCCTCGCCCTCAGGGGGAACCTGCACGGACGGACAGATCCCAGCGCCCTGGCCCTCAGGGGAACCTGCATGGACAGCTCCCAGCGCCCTGGCCCTCAGGGGAACCTGCAGGGACAGCTCCCAGCGCCCTGGCCCTCAGGGGAACCTGCACGGACGGACAGCTCCCAGCACCCTGGCCCTCATGGGAACCTGCACGGACGGACAGCTCCCAGCACCCTGGCCCTCA
>NW_016108022.1:330015-349446 GCF_001604975.1 Cebus imitator
ACCTGCACGGACGGACAGCTCCCAGCACCCTGGCCCTCATGGGAACCTGCATGGACGGACAGCTCCCAGCGCCCTGGCCCTCAGGGGAACCTGCATGGACGGACAGATCCCAGCACCCTGGCCCTCATGGGAACCTACATGGACAGCTCCCAGCGCCCTGGCCCTCAGGGGGAACCTGCATGGACGGACAGCTCCCAGCGCCCTGGCCCTCATGGGAACCTGCACGGACAGCTCCCAGCGCCCTGGCCCTCAGGGGAGCCTGCACGGATGGACAGCTCCCAGCGCCCTGGCCCTCAGGGGAACCTGCAGGGACAGCTCCCAGCGCCCTGGCCCTCAGGGGAACCTGCAGGGACAGCTCCCAGCGCCCTGGCCCTCAGGGGAACCTGCTGGGACAGCTCCCAGCGCCCTGGCCCTCAGGGGAGCCTGGGCTTCCTGAACACAAAGGTCCCTTCTGGCCTCGGCATGCAGCTCCAAAATCAATCTTTTACATTTAATTTATTTTTCCTTTAAAGAGACATATTCTGGCTAATTTGTTGTATCTGCAGAAACCCAATCCCAGATCTCTAAGTCCAATTCTAAGAATGATTTGGAGCCTGGAAGTGACAGTGACGAGGTGCCTGGTGGATTAGGCTGGTCCCTAGAGAAGCAGACGCTACATTAGGTCAGCAATGTGAGCCTGGGGGCGGTGCTTGGTCCTCTCCCCAGCCTTCCTCATGGAGGGCTTCATTACCGAATTGCACATAGCCCACGCCGCCGTCCCCGGCTCCCTTAGCTCAGGATAAATAAAAACTCCAGGTTATGTCAAAGGAGGCAGCCAACGCAGGGAGATGGGCATTCATTATGCCATTTACATGAGCCGAGGATAAATGATCAAATTCCCTGTGTCAACCACAAAGAGCTCAAGGATAATTTTTAAATGCAGAAAGTATTTCTCCAGGGCTTTGATATTTTCTTCCTCCAGGCTGCAGCCACGTTTGTGAGTGTGCCAAGCTATGCCACTGCTGATTTACTGCATTGGGAACAGCACTCCATCACTGTCCCCGAGCTGCCACTGCCACCAAGCTCTCCCTGTCCTCGGGCCTCTTGCTTACAGAAGAAAATTATTCACTTGCTTGTATGTTACATGCAAAACCAACTAATTTTAGCTGTCTACATCTATCACCTCACTTTGCTATCAAGGCTCGGCCGGGGGAGCAAAGAGAAGGAGAAGGACAAAGGAATGGGGAATTTTTTTTTTTAAAGCAGAACGTGCATGCCTGCGCGGGTGGTGACACAGGTCATCATCGGTGGTGACAGAGAAGCATGCAGGCTGTTCACACCGCGATCACAGGAGCTTTGTCTTGTCCTGCCAGGCGCCTGCACCGAGTGGACAGCCGTGATGCTGGCAGAGCACATGCGGTTTTTCTTGTCCGTACAAGAAAGGCTCCGTGGAGCCTCCTGCTGTGGATGCCTCTGACACTTGTAAGGAGGGTGGGAAGCCTTTCAAATGACTTTTCTGATGGAGTGAGAGATCGCACTGGCACTGAACTCCTCTTCTTGAGGTTTTGGATGTTTGCTTTGTTTTGTTAATGTTTAAATTTATGACACGAGATTTCACTCTCGAATAGTGATGGCCAGGGGCTCTTCCAATGTGACTCTGTCACACTAATTTCCACAAGCACCTCCAAGAGTGCATGTCACCTCTATACAAACACTGGGAAAAGAGGTCGAGGGAGAATGCTCAATGCCAGCGCTTGGTTAAAGAGGTTGTTTATGGGGTCGGTGTATATAAAAGGAAGGTTATTTGGCAAAAATGCCAACGCACAGAAAACTGGCTTCAGAGAGGAGAATCAGCAGGTCCCAGGACTCTGGCAGGGGATTAAGAAAGTGGCCCCTTTGCAGGGGATGTGGGATGACGCAAGGGCCAAAGCTCCAAGCACTTAAGACGCTTCAGTCAGATTAGCCAGCAGCACGACCTGCTCCGTGCTCACTGTTGCACCTGCTTATGCACGCCTTGCTAGGGCACAGCCCACTGGATGGGCTCCAAAGCCTCAGGTGCGGCGGAACCCACAGAGAGTGATTCCCTGCTGGGAGGATAGACGGCCCAGGGTAGACAGGCATGCCGGCCCATTGACCTGGAGCCTGCACCGCTGTGGAGCTCCCACTGCCCATTGCAGAGCAGAGGTATAGGGGATGTGCCCACTGAGTTGCTTCCACATAAAGCCCCTAACTTGGGTTCTTGAAGTTTGCAAGAAGACAGCATCCGCCTAACGTCCCGTTCTGATTGTGACAGCTTCCTCACCTGGTCTAAGGATGCCTGAATCACACAAAACCAAAACTCACCCAGGCAATGTATGTAAACATACATCAAAGCACTCCACAGACCAGCTGGAGACTCTGTCACATCAAACCCAGCTCTGAGTCCACGGCTGGCACTTACCTGCTCCCATCCCCCTGCCGTCTACACCTCATTTCCGTCATGAAACTCTGCAGGGTCGAGCTGCCCCCTCTGCCTCTCCTCTCCGGAGTTTGCTTTAATGCCTACACCCCAATGCTTGGGATCTCTTCTTTTGCTCAGGACATGCTTCTTTCATTTCTTATTCTTCTTCACTTATCAGGCTTATTCATTTATAAACTCAATCAGTCATTCCAGCACAGGGAAGGTGCCATGTGAGGCGCTGTCTGTCCCTGCGTGGTGGAGCTCACCATCCCACAGACATGAGACAGATAGCGACAAATCACAACCAGAGCAGCGTTAGAAGGCATGTCCCAGGGACACAGGAGGACGACACCCAGTGTCCATTCCCAGATGCACAGAGGTCTGGGAGAGGCTCCCAGAGGGAAGATACAACTGATTGAGTTTATGAATGAATAAGCCTGATGAACGAAGATACGCATGCCTAAAACCCTTGAGGGATTTCCATTAGGATACGCCCAGGTCTATCTGCATGGCTGAAATGCTGTGAAAATGGCGTGTCCTGGGGTGCAGCCCAGCTAGGGACAGTTCATTCCACCGTTGCCATCTTAGTCACATTGGGCTTTGTCAAGCGGCAAAACGGTACGTGAGCTCCAGCCCCATGCACTCCCAGACTGTGCATCTTGAGGGACTATTTCCTGGCCTGGCCTCTCCCTCTGCATGTTCTTGGCATCCTTTGAAGCCACAGACAACGAACAGTGGTCTCACTGAACAGGAAGAGAAAAGCTCAGACATTGAAAGGAAAACTCCTAATGGTGTGTGGATCTTGCTATCGGGAAGGGCAGCGCCTTGGCTGGCAGTGGGCTGCTGGTGTGGCTGTGTGGTGAACTCACACTGCTGCCAACGCAGTCACAGGAAACAGTTATGCTGACTCCACTGGCAGCAAAATGCGGATCTTTCCATCAAAGCCTAACTCACAACAGTCCCTTCTAGCCCTGAATTCTCCGCTCTCCACCAGTTTGACCACTCTCAGCTAACTCTCTCCCTTTCTGTTCATTTGTTTTCACGTGCAGGAGGGGGTGTGTGATGGGCTGCCTGAGGTGCTGATGAACTTGGCAAAGGCCCTGGAGACACACTGATGTGACTGCTGTGTGCTCCCCACAGGACATCAGCAACGGAGCCGCGCCCTCGGGGCAGTCCTGCCAACGCCCACGTGCCTGCGACCAGCACGCGAGAGTTCCTCTGGATCCTAGAAATAAGGCGGCTATCAGTGAGGGGGGCTGGCGAGAAAATGGAAGGGCCCTACGATTTTGGGAGGATAAAACCCAGAGGAGAAAAGTGCAGGCGTGTGGCCGCCGACACTCACGAGTTCCATCCTCGCCGCTGGTGTTATCATTGCAGCGCCTGCTGCTCTTGAGGCGTAGTTAAAAAAGACACGTAACTGCAGAGACCCTCACCGAGACCAGTAAATACGCGGAGGCTCTTTCACTTCAAAGTCTTTTTCCAGGAACGCTAGAAAGAAGAAAGGGCTTGAGTTCTTTGCAGAAACACTGACAATTGCAGGATTGCATAACTCACTGTTTTCTTTTAGCTGTGATTTCTCCTGCCATCGGCCCCTTATGGAAAAAAGTGTGTGCATATATGTGTACATGTATATGCATGTGCATGTGTGTCTGTATGTGTGCATGTATGTGTACATGCATGTGTGAATGTGTGTATATACACATATGCATATATACCTGTGTATATAGATATATATGTGTGTATATGTATGTGTGTATACCTGTGCATATACATGTGTATATGTGTGTATAAATGTGCCTGCATATGTGTTTATATATGTGTGTGAGTATACATGTGTATATGTCTGCATGTATACACGTGTATAGTGTGTATATATGCATATGTGGGGATATGGGTGTATATATATGTGTGGGGTATGTGAGTGCATGTGTATATATATGTGTATGTGTGTATACAAGTGTGTATATGTATGTGCTTATATCTGTATGTGTATATGTGTGTATATGTATGTTGCATGTGTGTATATGTTGTGTATATGTGTGTGTATATATGTGGTGTGTATGTGTTTACATGTATGTGTGTAAATGTGTATATAATGTGTATATGTGTGTATGTGTATATGTTGTGTATGTGTGGTCTGTGTATATGTGTGTGGTATGTGTGTGTACGTGTATGTATTACATATATAACTTTTAAACTTAGGATACATCTAAAACTGGAGGCTCCAGTTTATGAGCCTGAAATGCCATTTTGCTGGTGTGAGAAATTCTAATTGAGTGGATACATGTCTTCTCTAAGAGGAATAATTTAGGGAAATCCAAGAAGATTGCAGTTTAAAGCAACACAGAAACGTTAGCAGAAAGCATGGGAAACTGAAAACATATTTTTATAGTTTTAAAAAGCTTCCGTTTCCCTTTTTCTGAGTTGTAACATTTCTCTGGCTTCTGAGCTTCTGCAGATGATTACATGAGGTTTACACTGCATCTGTCCTGCTCTTTCCCTTTGCTTCCTAAAATAATTTGTCTTCCATTGCAACGTTCCCTCAAAGCAGGATTTATCGCCAGCCCTCTCACACACAACCAGGCACAAAGCCACGTTCTTTAGCGTGAGCCGGGATACGGGGCAGGGCTCAGCGAGCTTTACTTCCAGCCTCCTCATAAACTGAATGAACTCGAGCCAGCCTAAGGACAGGCTAGGAATGGCTGAACTGTTTGCTTTAAAAGTGTGTTTTTCTAGGAAATATTTGTTCTGCCTTTCCCCTCACTACTTCCACAGTCTTACAAAATAAATCACACTGTGCTTGGAATTGTCCCTGCATACTCCTGAGAACGGTTCGCTTCGAAAATAAACATGTGGGTAAGAATTGGTCCATATGTACGTTTGATCGAGAAAGTCTGGCCCGCATGGAAACGCGTTTTCACACAATCCAGCTCTGGTACTGTTGGAGCTGCCTTTCTATTTTAGTGCAAGCTCAGAAAATAAATCTACCATTACACCGACTAATGAAGTCAAGTCACAGTGCCAGCAGTCTTAGCAGCGGCAGTGATGGCCGGTGACTGAGCGTGTCTCAGACACCATTTACGTTAGAAAGTATCTTCCATGACTTCCACGGATGGGCCATGGAGTCAGCACCACTGTTCTGTGGGGGGCAATCTTGAGCCCCTAATTTATAGGGGAAACTGAGGCTTGCTGAGATTCAGCAACTGGTGCAATGTCAACTGCTGGCAAGTAGGGGTGTTGGACCTACTCACCGCCAGGCTGGCTACCCCTCAAAAGTCTGCGGTTATAACAAGGCTCTTTACAGAGGATGCTGCCATATTTGGCATAGAGATCTCGAAAAAGCGGATGCTCTGGTGAAGCTCAGAGAGGCGGCGCAGGCACCCGGGATGCACAGGCGCGGGGCTCAGGTGCAAGCTCAGCCACCTTCACGCCCACCTTTCCATGTATGTTTGGGCGGATCAGCCTGGTTTGTTTGTATGGAATGAAATTCAGAAAAAAAGGATTTATTTTTATGGCCTTTGAAATGTCCTTAGTCATGTACTCAGTTTGAAATCGTATCATAAATTGGAATCGCTTTTGGAACTTTCAAAGTCTCTCGTGACTCTTAATGTCAACCTCCAGCATCGAGTGTTCCCCGATTTTCCACAGGGAAAACCCTTTTCTCTCATGACCTGCCCCTCCATCCTCTCCTGCCACCACAGTGAGCTGTTCCTGACTTTCCCCCCATGGTAAAGCATCCCTTTATTTTTTCTACGGCTTATTTAACAGCTAACCTGTGTCCACTTTTCTTTTAAGAGCTAGCTTCTTTACACAAGATACGGGTGTCTCAAATGTTTAGGCGCATACACCAAATTCTAAAATTCTAAAATTTGTTTAAGCTGCTTTGCCAGAAATGACCCTATAACCTGGGCCAGATTGCCAGATGGAGCAGAGTGTGTTCTAGTCGACGGGGTGTGTCCCTGGGCCAGCCAGGGTGTATCTTAGCAGGACAGCCACAGGACGGGGCGCTGGACACCCTAGTCCTCAGTTCACGAAGCCACTGACTTTCTGGGTGTCAGCTGTATCATCAATAAGATGATACAGCTCTGAGGACACCTCTGCCCTCAGGCAGAGGACGTGGTCTCTCCAGCTTCACGAGAGATCTTGGATCTGTTTCGCGTACATGATTGCCTCTAAAATTACCCGAGACACTTTCTAAAATGACGAGGGAGTGGCTTCCTGAGGGGTGGTGACTCCATGAACCCACATGAACCCAGGAGGACTGGCTGGGCTGCGTGCCGCACTTTTCATAACTGCTACCCTCTCTGAAGGTCTTCCCAGGGTGAAGTATCCATGAACAATTCAGCTGTGTTCGCTCTTTCTCTTGTTCCTGCGGTGAAAGCCTGCCGTGAATACCGTGGTGGCGTGTGCAGGACTGGCCATGCTCATGGCTGTTCGCACATTCTTTTCTGAAGCATAGAGTTCAGTGACAGCTCTACAAAGAGTGAGATTTATAGGCTAGTTTATGTTCTTTTGTGGGTAAGAAATTCTTCAATGTATCTAGAAGCGACTTACCCTTGGTTGATGTCACTTAAAGGGGAAGAAAGTGCTGGTTTGCAAGGGGAGCCTCCTGGTGTGTGGAGGAGGTCAGCATCCACATTACGAGACGGTAAAAACACTTTGCTAGAAGCTTTGACAAGCTGAGCACTCGAGGGGCTGTGATACTGAAGGAGGTTGGGAACGGAGGCGGCTCATACACATCGCAGGGCCGGTGGGTGCAGCCCAGACCTGACCACAGCGTCGAGAAACGCAGCTCCGCCAGTCTGTGCAAACTCCACGGCACCTCCCGCAGAAAAGCGTCAGAGCCTGATCAAACTGCATCAGAAGTCCTTGCTATCGGCCGGTGAAAGGTCTAATTTAATCTGTCCCTCACTATCTTAAACAGGTGTATGACTCCCCTGACCGTCCACAAGGTCTTTCATAGTGTGAAGCTTTAATTCTCTGTTCACCCACTGCAGTCCTGGTCAGGAGAGTAAGGAGGCTGGACACCTAATGACACTTGAGGAAGATGTGTGTGTCTGGAGTTTCCCGGCTATGGGACACATGCCCCTGGCTGAGGGCCAAGGGCCACTGGCAAACACAGACGCAGATGTCCCACGGTCCCTGAAACCCTATGGTGTCCGGGCCTGGTAGAGCAGCTTTTCCTGGCTCACGTGGGGGCTGGCCAGCCACACAGCAACAGCCTAACTTGAGAAGCTTGGTCTCCCCAGCCAAGGTTACCTGAAGGACACTGGAGAGCCACGTTTCTCCTTCTGTGCCAAGGTGAACACACAACGCTTCAGACATTCCTCTCTCCTCTCGTGAGGCAGACGGCTCGGCTTCTGTGTGGCTTTGGGGACGGGCGTGCCAGTCACTGGCCGCAGAATGACAAATTGCCTCTCTGCCAATATCAGAACGGGGACAGTTCTCACTGCCGCGTCCTCCAGATGGGCCCAATTAAACTATTAGCCAATGAGCAAGGTCTGACGGCTCCATTAGGAACCCCTGTGATTAAATAAACAGCTCAGAATAAATCATCTCTCCATCTGAGCCCTGGCACGGCGAAGGCCCCTCAGTGCAGGGTCTGCACGGTTGGCCCTGGCGGGCCGGGGGGTGTGGGGGTGGCTGGGGCAGGCGAGCCTGGGGGGTGTCGGGGTGACTGGGGCAGGCCACCCTCTCTGGTTCTCGGGGTCCCGCGAGCCACACTGCAGTAGGTGATGTGGAGAGGGGCGGCACCCCCGCCTGCCACGGCCAGCACCCCGCTCTCCACCAGCTGCACCCCTCTACTTGTCTGCGTGTGCATGCCGAGACAGCCACATTCCCTGACCAGACGGAACTTCCGGAACCAGCTCCTGACCGCAGCACGCCAGTCCCTTGCCCACCGCCTCTCCCACACACAGAAACTTCAGGCCCACACTGCTCGTGTTTGTGATCACTGCTGAGCTACGGGCACATTCAGAGCAGAATAAATGAAGACAGCAGAGAGCAAAGCAGGCCTTGCTGTCAGAGCGGGGTGGGCATGACTCCCGGGCAGACGGGGGCTGCCCGCTCACAGGGTGCTGCTTTCTCTCTGCCCATGGAGGTGACGGTCACACAGGCCCAGGGCCCATTTGGGGCTCTTCTCACCCCACACCACCCAGGGCTGGTCCCCGGGGGGAGCAGAGCCTGCCCAGGAGAGGCCGCTGTCTCCACTGATCCACTTTAGAGCAAGATCCATTGAAAATCATCACTATAGACCTGTCAGTAAATACACTAAAAATAAAATTATTTCAATACAGAGCCCTGCTGAGATCCGTGGGGATGGGGCGGCGCCTTTCTCTTTGTGATTATGGTTTATTGTATTCCAGTAATTTGGGTGAACTCTGATTGGCTGGCCGATATCCTTGATGTCCTAGGAGGTCACTCAAGACAACGCCCAAAGCGGTTCTGTCTCCTGCTTGCTTCTCTGGGAAGGGCCCCTCACGCCCTGTGGCACAGCCCTGGCCAGTGACGGCTCAGCATGGCTACCCAGCTCAGCTTTTAACTGGGGCATCTGTCCCGCAAACGCTCCTGAGCACCCACTGTGCCCGGGCCCTCTGGGGATGTAGCAGTGAGGCCCTACTGGGTTTAATTCATTCTGTGTCATCTCAGGCTGCCGCCAGCCCCCGGGAAGGCCAGGCCATCTGTGCTCCCCCCGGGAGCACCTCACTTCCTTTCCAGAGCTCAGAGCTCGCCTGCTGGAGTCTGTCCTCCTGCCACTGACATCTGCTCTCAGGGGAGGAAGAGAAACTTCTTCGGGCAAATTATAAATAGCTAATTTGTGCACTGAGCAAAACAAAGTCATTGCCTGATGGAATTGTTGCTATTATTTTTCCTTACTCATTAATTTCCTTTTGCTGCTGCGTAGCATATTGTTGTTCCTGGTTTTGTTTTGACCTTTCCAGTCCTCATGAAAGCAAGTCATCCTGACGGGCCTTCTTAGCACAGGTCGGCCTCAGAAGGGAGGAGCATTACCCGTTTTTAATGCCGTTAGACGGTGCTGAACTCCACCCTGTGTTTTCACTCCAAGAGATGCCCTCTTACCACCCCCTCTGGTCTTAGTCCTGGCCTAGGACTGATAAACCAGCTGACCCATGACACTGGGGACTGCAGGGTGTGTTTCCCTGTAAAGGCGGACAGGCCCCCTCTCTGCTCTGCCCGGCTTGTGGTCAACTCCTAAGGCCAGTGCCCTCCTGAGATGCCGAGCCCCTCAGACAACAGAGACCACCCCATCCTCCTGGGATCCCGGTGACAGCTGCCTCAGGCACCCGGTCACAGGATGCTTGGAAATGGCCTCTTGGAACCTCCCTGCGAAGGGTAGCTGGGCCTGATGAGAGGCTGCTGTCATCTCCAGGGCCCACTTTCCTGTGGAGGTGACTTGAATGAGGGGGTCGGTGTCCAGGGTACATACGGGGCTGCTGCTGCCCAGTGCCTGGCCCTGGCTGGCCTGGGGTCCCAGTCACAGCAGAGGGACTTGGGGAGACAGCAGGGAATGGGAACTACTGCTCAGAGCTGCTCCTGACACACAGAAGGAAGCTCCCCTGCTGGCGTCTGGCAGAGGGTGTTGATGACAGGCCAGGGGTGTGAGGAGGCTGGGGTTCGAGGCTGCTTTGGCTCTGTGGGGGGCTCAGGAACGTCGGGGGCCCAGGGATGTCCCCCCCACTCGGCCTTGGTCGGTGCTCTCCATCCGACGCCTCCTGAGCCTAGAGCCACAGGAGCTACGTGTGCGGTCTCATCTCCTCCTGAAGTCTGTTAAATTTTCCGAATTTAGGACCAGGCCCGATGCCATGGACACAATAGACCCTTAATAGATGAGTAATTGATGGTGACAAGTTGACCTTTCTCTCCTGTTGACCCTCCCTAGTAGGGTTTTATTGATGGGGTTTTCAGCAGCATGCGACTGAAAGGCTGCCTTGCCCAGTGACAAAGAGGAAGTCAGTCGGGACCCTTGGGAGGGAGGCTCCAGGTGGCTGTGGTAGGGGAGTAACAGAATGAGCATAAAATCACAGGGAGCCGCACCACGCTCACCCCGGGGTCCCAGTGGTCCTGGGGGTCCTGGTGGTTCTGGGGGCTCCAGGGATCCTGGGGGTCCTGGGGCTGGCTCTGTGGAGCTGGAGGAGCAGAGGCACCTTCAGCACCGGATGCTCCTGCCCACATCTGGGTCTCCTCTCCACGCCGCCTCCTTCCCCATCGCCCTGGTCTCTGTGGCCATCGCAGGTGTTATGGGCCACATCAGATCCACTTGAAATGGGACGAAATGAATCCACTAGTACCTGAATCAGTCAGATCAACCTGACACGACTGCACACTTTTCCAGTTGCCTGAGGCTTCCATTTCAGGCTCAGCCTCAACAGGTTCCAGGGGCCATGGGGACATGAACTGCCTGCCTCCCCCAGGGGCCTTAGCTGGCCCAGGGTTGCAGTGTGAGGGCCACTTTCCTGGGGGCCACCCCCGTGGCACTGGGTGCCCTGGGGTGCTGAGACAGGCCTGCTCCTGGAGACCACTCAGCCCCTCCAATGTCACCTGCTTCTGTCTAAGCTCGGAAATCCCCTTCCCACGTGGTGGTGCTGGCCCTGTGGACCCCCATCCAGAACCCCTCTTCCCACCTGTGCAGCGTGCCCCGGCTTCCCCACAGGGTGGCAGTTCAGGGCTCACGGCCCTGGCTCCCACTTACTGCCCACCCATCCCTCTAGACAGAAGTTCTACCAGGGCAGGGCTCTGCCGGATCCCAGCATGGACCCATCCGGATGTGCAGGCCCTTAGAGGGGCCTCTGGGGGCTGCTTGGTGATGGCAGCAACCTTGCTGCTTCCTGACGCCTCTACCAGGTTGGCCCTGCGTGCTCCCGCGTGCTCAGGTGAGCCTCGCTCAGGGCTGCTGGCCACTGCAGGTCCTTCCAGCCACACGCCAGGCCCACGGTGATGCATGCTGGGCCATGCCAGGGGCCTGTGAGGAAACGCTCAGCCGTGTGAAGGCGCTTGCCAGCCCACAAGAGCTGGAATGTCAGAGTCACGCTCGGTTACACGGTGGACATGTCAGAGCATGGCAGGCGGGTGCAAGGGTGAGGATGTGGTCCGGAGGAATCTCACTTCCCCTGCAGGCCTTTGGGGGAGACATGGGGGGTACAGGGTGAGGACTGGGAGGTGAGGTTCCAACAGGGGCAGAGTTAGCCCTGCCTGGATCCTTTCCTTGAGGATTCTCTGTAGGGTGTCCCTGGGGAGCTCTGAGGCTGCACCCCCAGCTGCTGACCGTGCTTGCGCTGTGACAGTTCACTGTTTGCACGATAAGCCGCTAGAACAGTGGGGGTGTTGATAACTAAAGCCACACCCCGTGCTGTGGAAAGCGGGTGCCTACTTGGCACCCCATGGTCTAAGGGGACCAAGCAGCTTTCACTCCCAGACTGGCCCTAATGCAAAAGAGAAAAGGGAAACCAGGCTCCTGGCTGCAGTCCAGCCATCCTCTTCCAGGCTGGGTTTTCTGCAAGGCTCATCGGGTCTATTAGAGGTAAAAACTCCTCTGCAACGTACACTTAATTATACCTAATTTGCTATTGATTAGCCATTTATTCTAACGGAACTGCCGTAAAACTGTCCTGTGTGCTTAACCATCAAAATCAAAGAGTGCTGGCACATTCTGCATTTTCAAGCATTCTATGCTCCAGGTCAAAGTTCAGCATTTTTATCGACTCTGGAGAGGAGATGGAAAATTATATTAGAAAAAGTGAAATTAAGGAAAAAAAGAAAACTGGAAATGCCCATTTATTCACTGGCATGGCTGGCTTTCGGGAGCCAATTTGTGGTGAGTCCCTTTGGGTGTGTCAGTACTGGAACAAGTGAGGTTGCCAGTATTTTCAGCAGCACCCCTGTTCAAAGTTAACCTTATGGATATCAAGCCGCCCTTGGAAGGAGGAACAATATCTATTTTCATGTGTCCATTATAAAAAAGCTTATAAATTAGTGGGTTTCACTACAAGTTGAAGTAAGCTGTGGGTCTTGCGTGAGGTGTGAGCTGTGGCCACATATATCTCATTACCCAGCTTCCTTCAGACAAAACAGTGCTCACACTTAGTGTTTCAGATAACTGACATAAAGCTAAGAGTAAAATCTCTATAAAACTGTAAGCACTTTTACTATTAATAATAATTGAAAATTGAAAATGCTTACTCCCCCTGCTTTCAAAAACAGAAACTACATCACAATGTAATCTTTTTAAGGCACTACATCACCAAAATGGGTATCAATTAAGCCCTGGAAAGTAACTCTGAAATAATCCCCTTTGTGTTAAAAGAACACTGTATGCTCATCTGGGGGGCCCCGCACCTCGGACCCCGGGATTCATGGCGCATCCTCCACCAGGAACCCCTGCCAGCCTCCCAGGCTCCACAAGAAATTCTACTTGTCTCTTCCACCATCGCTCCTCGCCCAAAGATCAACATTTCTTTGCAATCTAATATTGTGCTTATTTTACAAGATCTGTTATTTTTGGATGGTATTAGATTGCTTGACTTTCATACTGGTTGAGGGATTGGGGGAAAGAGAGAAAGAGAAAGAGAAAAAGAGAGAGAGAGAGAGACAGAGAGCTGCTAATGATGTACAATTCTGTATTCCTCTAGTGCGTGGCCTTGTGGATGATGCACTCCTGTGACATAAAAGGCCTCTCTCTTCACACTGGGGTCTTGGCTATGACTTGAGATTTGGGGATCTTACTGTTCTTCATGTGGGATAGATACACACCGACTTTCACTCTGTGGACTCCAGCTGACTTCTTTAGGCCAGTGTGCTCACTGGCATCAAATCACTGATAATAATGGTAATTAATCATTTTCTTTAAAATGTGCTTGTTATATAGTGGAAGAGTATCTTAAAATTATCCTCAAGGCTTATTTATCCTGTTTCCCAGAGAATGCTGTGGATTTTTTTCCGATGCCATGAAGTGGAGGCATCAGGATGGGCCAAGGCAACCAAAGCAAATTCCTTCAAAGGTAAGATGCTTCAAGTTGAAAAATCAAGGAACTCTCTCTTCCTAAAACAACAGTACCCATCTATTATTATTATTATTATTATTTATAAAAGTGCTCATGAAGCTTAGGGTTTCTGATTAACTCAGTCACGCCAAATTCTACATTGTTTTAACGTACACCATGGTGAGCGTGCAGGCTTGTGGGAAGTTCAAGAGGTCTTCAGATTCAGTGTCTCCAGGTGGCCAATTTCTTCTGATCTAGATTTTCAAAAAAGTATGAAAGCAGCAAAAATTTATTAATCAAAGCTCAATGGCACAGCTCAACTTCAGTAAGTTGTTTCTGGTAGTGCTGCAAATTCTAATTAACGGCTTGCTCATTGCACACAGGAAGTGAGATTTAGCCTTGGGAAAAGAAGGCAAGGAGTAACTCACGGAATTTGAAAAACCGTACTTTCTATGTTTAAAATTCCTTCTTTTTAAAAGCAGGGAAAATGTAGCATGTTCTCTTCCTCTTACTGGAAAGTTTCAAACAATTCCGTCTTTCCTCCTCCCTTGGCCTCGGGCAGGTTATGGGATGAGGCACCCACCGTCCCTCTCTGCTCTGCAGCCACGGCTTCCCGAACACCCCCCACTCCTGGAGTCTCCTGAGGCCTCCCACGGAAGGTGGCACCTCCGGGGCTGCAGGTGGTTACCAAGTAACAGGCCTCAGAAGGCTCCGATGAAACGCAGCATGTCCTCTAAGCTGAGTGCAGGGCTCCGGAATCCCAGAGCCAGGGCGGCGGCAGCCAGACAGGCGGAAGGGCGGTCTCTCCCCGCCTCTCTCTCTGCCTCGGATGCCCTCTCTTTCTCCCTGCCCCCAATTTCTCTCTGGTTCTATCTGATTCTCCTCCTATCTGTGTCTCTTTATCTGATTCTTTGTCTGCCTGTGTCTGCCTCAATCTCCCTCTCTGCCTCTGTCTCTCTTTCTCTCTTTCTGTGTCCCTCTGTCTTTATCTGATTCTTTCTGTGTGTGTATCTCTGTCTCTCTGTCTCTAGCTGTCTCTCTCTGTGTGTCTGATTCTGTCTCTTTCTGTCAGATTCTCTCTCTGTCTGTGTCTGTATCTGGTTCTGTCTCTCTCTGTGTCTGTCTCTGATTCTCTCTGTCTCTGTGTCTGATTCTCTCCATCTCTCTCTGTGTGTCTCTCTGTCTGATTCTCTGTTTCTCTCTCTATCTGTGTATCTCTTCTGTCTCTCTCTGATTCTGTCTCTGATTCTGTTTCTTTCTCTCTCTGTGTATCTCTTCTGTCTGTCTGTCTGATTCTCTGTCTCTCTCTCTGTGTGTCTCTTTCTTTGATTCTGTCTCTCTTTCTATCTCTCTCCCATCCATTGGCATCAGCACAGGACCCCGTGTTGCTGGGGAAGCTCCCAGGCATACAGGACAAGCCTCTGTCACAAAGCCCTTGCTGGTGTCTGCATCATGAGGTCTCCTTGGCGATGAGGTCTAAGGAGCAACTCCCATGAGAACGGAGCCCCCAACCTGCCTGAGATCGGCAAGGCTTTGAAGCACGAGACTCAGATGCAATTAGCGGGACCCGCCTTCGTGCTGTGTGCTTGGAGCTAACCTCACGGAGGCGGCTACTGTTTGGGGTTCAGCTGTCAGTATCGTTATCCTGTAAAATTCCCGAATTTCCACTTCTCTGTCCAAATGCCATGAAGCCAGCCAAGTGGAGAGAGAAGGTTCTTCTGAGATTGATTTTTTTCCCAGACATTGTGGTTCTGTTCAATTGAATTCACTCAAGTTGTGGTTAACATAAGCACGATGGAGAGTGTGACATGTCAAATCAGCAGCTTTGCAAATCTCCTGTTAATTGTCAGCCTAATTAAAAAATTGCTAATTATAATGTTTATAACTTCAAATAACTGCTCAGCTATAAAGTAGGCCTGTCAGGTGTAAACAGGGGATGGAGGGAAAAGTCAATTGACATCTGTTAGTTTATCAGCGGCAGTATACCACATTGAAGAATAGATTGCCATTGCACTGTAAATCCGCATTATGATAGAAAGACCGATCCGTTCGCACACGCTGGATAAACGAGAATGGGAGTCCTTCCTGGCTTGCCTGGGGCTCCACTCCTGCTGAAATCCCGGTCCTGCCTGAGAGCTGAGGGAAGGCCGGAGCCAGCACGCGGACAGACAGTGCGGGCCCTGCACCTCGACTACACACACACGTCACACGACATCTAAGAAACAAAAAGACAAACGGAGACTAAAACATGCACAGAAGCACGGATGCAGACAGTGGAAGCGGGGTGAGCCCCTTCCTGGGAAGCAGCCTGGAGCCCGAATGCCGGCCCTGGTCGCTTTGGTCTGAATTCTCAGCACATCTCCTGCTGCAGAACCGTGAAGCTGGAATATGGCATGTTTGTCGCTAAGATCTGTGCAATCCCAGCCTGACTTTCAGAGCCCCATGAACTCGCCTATGCCCACAGCTCCCATGTCTGCAAGGGGAGCTCCTTCTGGGTCCCGTCCCGCCTGGGCGACCCATCACACTGCTTCCTGGTTCATCCGTGTGTCTGCCTTCCTCTCCTCAGTGTCCCGTGAGGTTCTGGGGCAGCGGCTGTCTCCACCCTCCTCCTCCATCACCTGGCCTGCCTGGGTGACCCGTCATGCAGCTTCCCGGTTGGTCTGCCCGCCTTCCTTCCTGTCTTCAGTGTCCTGTGAGGCTCTGGGGGCAGGGGCTGTCTCCACCCTCCTCCTCCGTTGCTCCCTTCCAGCCCCGGGAGTGGAGGGTGCAGAGCAGAAGCTCCCTGTGGCCTGGCCGGTGCTCACAAAGCACTGGCTACTTCCTGGGGGACAGCCACCAATCCCCTACGCAGATGCAGTAACAGCACTTGGGTGTTGTTTGGTTCGGTTCAACAAACATTTACTGAGCATTTCACTCTGTGCCAGGAATTATGAATATATTCAGATGAGTGAAGCGAAGTTGGTTGTAAGGTCCCGCCTTTGGGAAGTTAACAGACTAGTGTGATTGTGCATGCTGGATTCGCCTGGGGTGCAGTGGTGGCCGTCATGCCAGCCACAGGTAAGCAGGGGTCAAGAAGGACCGAAAAGCTCCAGCGTCTGTGGCTCCAGAGCCCCTGGGCTTTTCCCTGTCAACCAGAACATGTAAGGCCTAAGACCCCAGAAGCAGGGTGGCTTGGTCTTATAATTGTGTCCCTGTGATGTTTCCTGAAGCTATTGTGGAGACCCAGTGTATCAGGTGAGTGGGAACGGAGCTGGTGTCGCAGGGCCTCCGGACCCATGCCCACCCCCGGCCCTGATCCTTGGCCCCAAATTCGCTGAACTTTTGCCCTGCACCTGCGTCAGTACACATCTGGCCTCTCTTTCATTCCACAGTGTGTTTATGTACATTATGAGAGAGCAGGAGCATCGTCCTCTTGGACAGTCACCACCATTTCAAGTTCCCCTTGATTAAAAACCTAAATCTAGCCCCAAAACGTCAGCCTAATGGCTAATGCCAGCATGATCAGAAACATTTGTATCCTGAGATAAACCCACCTCCAACCAGAAACATGCCAACCCTGAGATAACCTCCCCTCTGACCAGAGACTTTCCAACCCTGCAATAAACTTGCCCTCACACAGAAACATTCCCAGCCTGTGACAAGCTCACCCTTCCTAAACCCTTAAATACCCTTAGTGTGTAAGACAGAATGCTCTTGAGTGAAATCAGCCAGAAGCCCCTCTCAGGTTTATTCTCCAAAGTAAATCTTTGACTGTTAAGCCACTTTTCATGTTTCCTTTATTCTTACTGTAAGTCTTACACATTCCCCAGGCTCTGTCCGGGTCACTTTCTCTAGGTCATAATCAGGCACATTTCCTGTGGTTTTGAGTACCTTAGCAAGAGAGAGAGTGCGTTTCCATGTTTCCTGAGTCACAGATGGCCCGTGTATGGTAGGTTATCCCTTTCTTCTGCACCCTAACATCCTCTCATGGTAGAGGATAGAAAGAATTAGAAGGATTCACTGCCTTGGGCCAGGTTTATCTCCATGGTCTTTACTTTATGGGCACCTTGGAAGTTGTCCTGTCTGAAGAAGCAGCTAGGGTTTGGTGAGGGTCCCTGAAAGCACCTAGGGTACAGAGGAGTTAAGCAGAGGGTGGGCCTTAGCCATGGCAGCGGGGCCAGGATGGGGAGTACAGAACCAGCCCAGAGCAGAGACAGGGAGGGCGCGGCGTGAGGGTCGGCATTCACCGAGCAGACAGAAGCCAGCAGCTGTGCGGGATGCTCTTCCAAACCCGCCTCAGACAACGTCGTGATCACTCCCACTGCAGACACTTCAGGTGCCGACATTCACACACTTGCCCTAAATCTCCCACGCACAAAAGGACAGGGGAGAGCCAGGTCCTCAAGCCTCGGCGACTTTGCTGTCTTCCCTCCACGGAGCTGCACTGCTGCTGGGAGGGAAGGAGGCCGAGAGCTATGCACCAGGCTGAAGGGAGGGAAACGCAGGCGCTGAGGCAGCAGCAGAGGCTCTGACGGATGAACCGGCACTGCAGCCGCTCCTCCCAGCACACGCGCAGCCGGCCCAGGAGGCCCCAGGCGGGGCCACTCCCTAAGCCCAGGACCCAGACATGTTACTTCTCAAAGGATGTGATTGAGGTCACTGACCCTGCAGTAGGAAGAGATCCCGACCACCTGGGTGTCCCAATCCAATCACCCCTCAAAGCACACAACTTTCTCCCCCTAGAATCAGAGAGGTTCTGCGGTCAGGGGAGCCCGGTCCACTGGTGTGAGGGGGAATTCATCCAGGCGGCCCCTGGGAGCCCAGGCGGGCTCCAGCTGAGAGGAGAGGAGAGGAGAAGAGAGGAGAGGAGACGGGTCTCGGTCCCTGGCCTCAGGAACTGAATTTGGCCAGTGCCCTGACTGAACTGGGGCAGCGCCCTCCCGGAGCCCCCTGCAGAGCTGCCCCATGGAACCCCTCTCCCTGCAGAGCCTGGCCTGCCTGCCCTGGGCTCTGGCCTTGTAACACTCTGCTCTGAGGACCTGGCGCAGCCACGCGGGCCCAGACTTCCGACCCAGGGAACCAGAAGGTAATAAATGGCATTCCTTTATGGTGCTAAGTTTGTGGCAATTTTACACAGCTATTAAAAACTATAATGAGTTTATTTCTTGCTCCAAAGCTGTCAAATCTGGGTGAGGTTGGGGACTGCAGTGAACTATGGCTCCTTGAAACCCATGGCTTCCAGCAGGCTGCAACAGAGGACAGCAGGGAGGAGCCCGCAGGCTCCGGCCGCAACCATCCACATCACTTCTCCTCCTGTGGTGACCATGCCGGTTGTCCAGGGTGCTGGGCAGGCAGTCAGGCGGCCTCTCCCGGGGGCCCCCTCTAGGGGAAGGAGCATGGGCTCCTGACAGGCAGCGGCCACCTGCTCTGGTTTCTATGGACCAGACGTGTACCCAGACATGTGTACATGTGTGCCTGGGAGCACCAGCAAAATGCCAGGGCGTGACCCGGAGAACTGACAGTTAACCGGACACAGATCACAATGTAGCCAGGGTCACGGTCAGCTGCTCTGCGGCATCCAGGAATAGCCCAGGACAAAGCTGGATTTAAATCCAACAGACGTGTTTAGCTGTCATGTTTGATTGAATTATTTGGTAAATCTGGTTAATACATTTTATAAAATTGATACATTTGATAGTGTGCAATTAAAGTATTTTTAAAGTGATCAAGTATTTTAGAACATTTTTTGGTTTGCAGAAAGCCTGAGCAGAAAGTACAGAGAGTTCCCATGCACGCCGTTCCTTGTACACAGTTTGTCCTGCTGCGAACACCATGCGTCTGTGTACGCATTGATTACGCTTGATGAGGCGACACTGATGCATTATTATTGGCTACATTTACATCTGGGTTACTCCCTGTGTTTTGAGGATTTGAGGATTTTGACAAGTGCATACGTGCGCTGTGGCCTCCTACAGAGCACTGCCTCCCCCAAAACACCCTCCGTGCTCCACCTGCTCCTCCCTCCCTCCCTCCCTG